>NW_027103765.1:0-7695 GCF_902728285.1 Clytia hemisphaerica | reverse complement strand
AGGTGTCGTGTTTCAATGAAATTCTGAACACACCACCGAATTAACCCTTGGATCCGTACAAAAACCCGTGGTTACATAATCTCAGGAAGCCATTTATCGGGGGGGGGGCGTACGGGATATCGGTACATCGGTATTGGCCTTTTTTTAGATCGGTAAATCGGTATTACAGGAAAAAAATGATCGGTACTCGGTATTTCAAAATCATTTCGGTATCGGTAAAAGACCCATTTTTACGTCGGTATTTCGGTATTTTCGGTCAACCATCGGTATCAAAGATCATGAGCCATTGCGCCCAAGAACAAATTTGGTGAGATAAATTTTAAAATCTTGCAATTTTTTTCTGAAGTTCTTTCACAATCTACCAATACACTCTTCTCGAGATGCATAAATAAGCATTGCAGGCCTCGTTTTCAAATATTGTTGCCAAAGTAACTCAACGTCATTTGACATGTAATTATCTTTTGTGAATGTGCGTGCTTTTGTTTTAAAACTGATAACTTCCTTTTGGGAATGCATTTACGTCTACACTCTACGTAAATTGAATGTTGAATAATTATTCTGCTTGCGAACGAGGCCAGCAATGCTTTCTCGAGAAGAGTGTATTTGGCGAACACAAAATTTAAAACAAAAAATTTAATTTTTTTTGCTCGCTTCGCTCGCACTAGCTTCTTCCATATATTCTGATAAGTATCAAATTCATGGCTTTTTTAGAGTTTATGTTATATGGTTGACTTTCAAAAATTTTCTATTTGGCCAAAGCCTCCTTTACTATTCGAATATATGAACGATATGTTCTGAGTGCTGATCTACTAAATAATCCCTCCCTCATACGTAAATTAAAGTCTGTTCACGATAAGTGTGCACTCTTTTTTCTTTTACCTATAACTTTTGAAGGAATTCTTCAATCTTTATAAATTTGGTATCGTTGGAGAGATATTTTTGACTGAAACAATTTGAAATAAAAAAGTCTTTGAAAAAACTCTAAAAACGAAGGTGAAAATGAAGAAGAAAAAAATGAAGATCTTGTAGAGAAGTGCTATAACTTTCATTTTCACTGGAGAGATTCTTTGATCTTAGGAGATCATCACTGTGAAGAAATTTCACTAAAATATTTATTCAATATAAAGTTATGATACAAAGTTAATAAGTGAGTGACCCCAAAAAACAGCAGAAAACAGCAGAAAACAGCGTTTTTAGACGTCAATCAGCTTATAACTTTACTTGATATCTTTAGATTGAATGATTATTTTTGAGAAATTTTTTCACAGTGATGATGTTCGATAACCAAGGATTCACTTCAGTGAAAATGATAGTTATGGCACCTTTCTACAAGATCTTCATTTTTTTCTTCTTCATTTTCATCTTCATTTTTAGGATTTGTTTAAAGATTTTTTTATTTCAAATTGATCCACTCACTAATATCTTTCCACTGATACCAAATTTATAAAGATTGAAGAATTCCTTCAAAAGTTATAGGTAAATGAAAAAAGAGTGCACACTTATCGTGAATAGACTTTAGTACAAATTAAGGAACACTCAGGGGCGCCGATTTGAAAAATCATTGCTGCAATTTTGATAAGGCAAGAGGCTCAGCCAGGGGTCTGCTTGACACGTGAATGACCATTTTTCTGCCGATTTTACAGTTGACGCTCTCTAAATTGACGTTCTACTCTTTGATAAGCTCCCATTTTCGATCCATTGGCCTTTTGACAGGGGGCCACGCCTCCCCAAGTTGAGCTTTTTTGAACGCCAAAATCTTGAAATTACCCTAAACTGTAATAGATCGCCCCCCACCAAAAAAAAAAAAAAATAGACCAAAAAGGTCAAAATGTGAAGGGGTTTGTAGTTTTTGACCTTTTTCTGGCTACCTTTGACCTTTTAAGGCCTCCTTTAAGCTGTTTGATATTTCTTAGACCAAAATTTTCGCCTGCGGCGCCAACATTACAAAGCAAACTCTCTGCGACATGAAATATTATGCTTTCTACACTTTTTGTGACCTTATTCTCGCTTAGATCAAAAATTTACTCTGAAAAAACTTTCTCTGAAAATTTCCCCTAAAAAAGGTGAAAATTTTTTCCAATCTCGTCCCCCCCTTGAAACGAAAACTCGTGGCTACGCCTCTGCTAGGCTTTACTCAATCCATCTCGATGAACAATGTCGCAAATTTTTCTTGCTCGCTTCGCTCGCATTTCCTAAATTTTTCTAAAATGCCCTAAATTTTAAGTTCAAATTTCGGCATACCAATGCGACCAAAAGGGGCGCCAGAATAAGCCTACAATAAGGGGGCCCCTTAAGCCAAAATTATACTTTTGCTTACCTGCCTGTACCTACCCAACACGCTACAGTTTGGTAATTGTTATAGAGAATTTTGGATGATGAAAAACCCGACCTTTATCGTCCACACATACCAAGCACCCATTTTTGCATAAGTACCTCCTCCTCCGGGGGGGGGGACGCGAGTACCTAAAAAATGGGGAAAAATTGATCGGTATCGGTATTTGAACGAAAAAAATATCGGTACATCGGTAATTGAGAGAAAAAGTGATCGGTATATCGGTATTACGAAGTCCCGTACGCCCCCCACTTTATCCCCTCCCCTATTTCCCCCTTTTCGCATAATTGAAGTAAATATCAAATTATATTTGCTCCTCAGAAGGCTATTTGCCATTACCCCTTTTGTTTGACCCATTTAACAACTTTTAAATCCCCTATTTAATTACCTTCCTGTTAAGCCTTCCTTATGTTTTATTTAACGACTTTGTTATTTTGATATGCTAAGGCTAACGCCCGGGAGGGCACTAGGTTTGCGGACTGACGGTATTTGCGGGCCAAAAATTAGCTTTTAAAATTGCACTCTTACAGTGCAGCAAAAATCAGTGAAAACCATAACCTTTGAGTGCATTTCCATCCAAATTTTCGATCCCTTTCGTGCAAAAAATTGTCAAAATTCTAGCATTTTTGGTCAAAATATCTAGATTTTTCAGGAATTTTCTGAAATTTCTACCCTTACAGTGCATCTCTAGTTTTTACTACCCTTACAGTGCATTTTAAACATATTGGAAAAGGTACCCTTAGGACCCGCACATACCCGTCGGTACTTTTACCCAGCTGCCCCCCCCCCGGGGGCTAACGCCATTAACCCCAACCCATTATGTATTCAGGCAATTAACATTTATTTTAGGAGTAGGGAGCTAGTATAATATAGAGGTCAAATTTTCTTTGTAAGTAGACAAGTAGACAAGTGAAGTTGTTTCAACCTTCATCGATTTATTTTCACAATGTAAGTGTAACATTTCTTTTTTGTATCTTTAGAAGCTGTTTATGTTAAAGATTATTTTTGTAGGGAACTAACTTTGTCTCGAAGTTCATTCTGTACTCGCCTCCCTTCTGTTTTAATATGTACTCTATCTGATCATGAAATTTAGTAAGTTCAGATGGACCTTCTTTGAGTTTAAACTTCTTAAAAGCTGAATTAACGTTTGCAAATCATTTCGACCAATTTATCTATAACCCATTTTCAGATTTTCTGTTTTGATGAAAATTGAATTTGAAAAAGTAACACCAGTTTGAGTTAGTCATTTTTGGTCTAACTCGTAGGAATTGGATTGGGTTTCATGATCAAGCAAGAAATAAATCAAAAGTGAGTCTTTCCCGTCTTTCCCGTCTTTCCAGCGGGTTTTAAACCAAAAAGTCAAAAAAATGCAAAGATCTGACAAAAATCCACTTTTTTAAGATTTTGACCGTTTTTTACCATTTTTGGTCAATGAGTGATCTAAGAACCTCCAAATTTGGCCCTGGTTAACTTGACTCTGTCTTCCAGCGAATTAGTTTGAAGTTTTACAACTGGGCACCTTTCTATCATTCAGGAAGGTCCGCGCAGCGGGCCCGACTGCTTTAATTATTAAAAAATGACCGTGGTACTTGAAGGGTTAAATTCAGCCAATTTAAGAGTTCTGCAAAAGTTTTTAAATTCTATTAAAGATTCAAGATTAGATCAGCGGCCGAGGTAGTGAATTGTGTCACTTCGTAGTGCACCCTTAGATCAAAGTCCTCGGTATTAGGGGGGTTATTAGATTTTCAAATATTAGATTAAAATATACCTTTTATTACACGAAAATAAGAGGACATCTAATTATTAAAACATGAGGTGAGGGGGGGGGGGTACTTAGGCAAAATGGGTGCCGGGTATGTGCAAGCCATAAGAATCCCTTTTTCACACACTCAAAAGTCCATCAAAGGGGTACAAAAAACCATTAAGAAGCAAATTGAGTCTTTGTAAAATTTCCAAAACGAAAAACATAAAACCACTTTTATAAACACAGCATATAGAAACCAGCCGTCTTCGCATGGCGAGCTGTTTTTTTCTGCGGCTAATGGTCTTCAAAAATTATGTTGATTTTCATATTTTTGAGACATGCCATAATTCTTACCTGAGCTAGCTAAGACATTGATCAGATGCATTTTAAGCACCCCCAGACCATCTTTACTAGTTATAGTTGAGCCATCGTTGCACGTTACTTTAATCGTGTTCATTGCTGAGTCGACATGCGTGAATCTCCCTCCGATCACATCCTTCAATTTCGTTTCTCCAACAAAGTCAAAACACAAACCTTGAATTGATTTCCTGAAAATGATATGTTAGCTGCAACCTGAGATGAATAAGCCAGTATGCATGTATCCATGTATTGAAGCAGGCGTTACAGGAACGATTTGGAACAACCAAAATTTCTGAACCGTAACATCGAGGACGATAAAAGCCTACCTAACTAATGAAAATATACAATTTGTGTCATCGAAAAAAAAAGGACCCATGAGGAACCTTATTTCCTTTCACCAATATGATGATATCACCGGTATGGTGAAGAATACAGTCATTTTGTATTGGTTAACAGAAAAAACTGGGTTCTTATAACTCAATTTGAAACGTCGAGGCAAAAATATAATTTAAGCTGCCAATGTGCACTCGAATGTCTCAAACTCTTAAATTGATCATTTCTTCGTCTTTGTGTAAAATTCAGGTTTAAAAAAGTAAGAATACGTTAAGAATATTTCACCCTCCATTTTAGCAATTTCTTAAGACTACTTGACCATCATCCAAAGTACATTATCTTATAAACAAGTGATACTTTGATGGACCTACCTGGTTATGCATTTAACACATTTATAATTGATATCTACGTGACGTAACCATTAACAATCATTCAGAACACAAATAGTGACGAAAATTAAAAATAGTCGTTTGTTTCTTATAAAAAAAAAACGTCGAGAAACCAAAATTTCATGCTCTTGAAATATTCTTTCATATTAAAGACTTTGTGAGCAAAAAAAACATCTATCTCATAAAAAAAATTGAGTGTTATTTGACTTACTTTTGCAAAAATTTACTTTAGCCATCTTTTAACTATGGAATGGTACCCTACTTTTATGCAAAAGATTAGAAAAAATTAATGAACCAATTATTCACAAAGTCCAAAAAATTTGCCCAAAAATATTTTTTTCGAAAATCGGGCTCCGTCAGATTTGGGCCACCACCATTTTGTACCTTTGTACCAAAAATCAAAAAACTCTTATGATTCAATCCCGAGAAAAGTTGGTAACAGACGGATGGACAGACGAACACAGGATAATTTGTAGGACCTCTAGGTAGGTCCAAAAAGCGTGCACATTTTGGACTATTCAGATGTCTTCAGATCAGAGCCTAAAGAAGGACCCTGACCAGCGACACGTCTCCTTACCTCAGTGTCTCCTCCGGTCACTTACTTCAAAATGATTAAAATTCAAGAATCAGTCAGACTCGCTAGTAGCCAGTGCCTTCCCACAAACCAAATATTTTCTTTGTTAAATCGCGATAAAAAAGCGGTTTTCGTCTAACATGCTAATCCGCTAGAAGCTGATAAAATATTGTCTCGCCTAAATTGTGCTAAAACAAAGACCAAATCGTAAAGGTATTAAAATGTTCACTATTAACAACAGTCTCTGTAATTCTGCTCTACTCTAGGCTTCTGCTCATCCTCTAGCGAAAAAAGTTTCTTATAGGAAGTATAGGTATGCGAATCAGACTAGCTCTACTCGTCCTACTTTTCCTGAATAAGACAAAAAGCACAAACATTGCTTTTAAAACTTCATCAAACACTTAATTAAAACCAGGCATCGTCAGGTAAATCATAAACAAAAACAGCGAGTCGTCTCATGATTCGTCGCGACAAAGCTTCTTGCTTTTCAGTACATTTGGCTTCCATCAGGTGCAAATCCAAGAAGATTACTTTAGGCCTACAAACTTTCGCGAGCAGAAACTTTCGCAATTTTCGCGAATTTTGGCCTTTTTCGCGAAAGTAAATGTCTTTGGAAATTCTTAACAGGGCAATTCGCGAAAGTTTATGCTCGCAAAAAATTATCAAAAAAATTGAAAATGTAGTTTCAGTTTTATTTTTAATTTCAGAAGAAATGTTGACCTTTGAAATTTATCAAAATTCCAATAGGGGTCAAAAGGGAATGGCACTAATGAGGAGGCCTGATCCAAAGTCCAAAACACAACCTTTTGTCTTTGGAGAAAAATTTTCCTTCAATTTTGCAAAAGTAAATGTCGTAAATTTCGCGATTTTTCGACCTCGCGAAAGTTTGTACGCCTAAAGTATTCGCAATCTCTTTACAGATGATCCACTTCTGTCAGCACTACACACTAAAACGAGTGTGGTGACAAACTTTGATGAGAATAAGCGGTGTTGGGCAGTGTCGGCATGGCAGGGGGTGCAGGGTGTGCAGTGCACCACCCAGAAAGATCTGAGAGGGGCGCCAAAAGAGCTTTTCAAAGGGGCGCCAAAATTTAGTTGACGTTTGATTGGGCGATTTGGCGCCTTTCGACAAGTTTATAGCGCCTTCTATAAGTTTAATGTTTATTTTTTGCCTGCGGCGCTTCGTTTTATTTTACGCTCTTGCATCCTTTCTCTTGAACTTTTTCAAAAATACTATCAACATTGAATCGCAAAAAGTCAAAGCAAGAGAAGTGTTGTGTATCCACCAGGGGTTAAAGAGGATGCTCAAAATGAGAGATTACCAAAAAAGAAAAAGATCGAAACTTGTTGATGCTCGCTGTGGTTTTTTGTGGTCTTATGCTGACTAACTTTCTCCTTTTTAGATCTTTTAAGCTGATTGACCTTTTTTATACAAAAGTTTTTTGCCTGCGGCGCAAAAATTACTAATAACTTTTATTCCGGCCAACCTTCGAATTTTGGGGCGTCTTTCAGCCATTTTATCTTTAATCGAAAGTAAAGTAAGACCAGTGCCGCAAAAGTTTAAAGATTATGAGGTATGAATTTTTCTGATAAAGTTTTAGAAAATATATCAACAACTCATATTTTTTATTTGAGAAGCTTTGGTGCTAAATTGAGATAAATTGGGGCTTTTTTAGAAATTTTAAAAGTTGAAAATTGAAAAATGTTCCTTGTTCAGAAAACTATGACATTTCAAATAATAACAAGGAAATAGATATCATGTTATCATTACCACCGCCTTCGTATAAGTAAAAGTTTTTTTAACTTCTGGTCGTTACTTTCAACCAGTCACTGCTCTTCAGTTTAATATTTTCACTTAATGGTTAATGATGGAGGGCGCAAATAAGGACAAAAAAACAGGGGCGCAAATTTCATATTTTGCACCACCAAGAAAATTAAGCCAGGTCGCTACTGGTGTTGGGTA
>NW_027103764.1:0-7919 GCF_902728285.1 Clytia hemisphaerica | reverse complement strand
ATGGATTATCGCAATATTGATGAGCTTGTCAGAAAAGGATCTTAACTTCAGTGCGCCTATTACATTTTCAGAATGGCAGAAAATTGAAACCACGAAGAAAAAAAAAAAGGTTAAGAAAGTTAGCCGTAAAGTTGTAACTTTAAGTTTCCAAATACAAAAAGACTCTCAACAATGAAAATAATGCATGAACCACAAGTCTCGTGTTCACTCGAATACAAAGCATTTAACTTGCAAGAGAAGAGGCCCAATCAAGTCTGAGTATCACCATTTAGCTCGATTGGTCAGAAAATGCCAAAAGCGACAAAGCCGTGAAGAAAAGAAAAGTAGCGTATTATCATGAGATACAGTTTGCCTTCCCAATTACATATGGCGCTAGCATATTCTCGTTGCGCCTCAGTGATTGCACTGACCATAAAGCTCCTCATCTGACAAGCATTCAACCAATTCTTGATGAACTAGTGAGACTGTGCTAAAAAATAAACTTTATTTCTGATTCGCCAACATCTCAGTACAGAAAGAGAACCATGTGCTGGTTATTACATTCATATTCTGAATAATAAAATTGATATTAAATGGATTTGGCTTGAAAGTGGACATGGTAAAGGCGTATCCCAGATGGCATTGGGGCAACAGTAAAGAAAGCTCTTAAGGACATCTTATCATTTAATCCAGACCAACCAGTCTACACCGTTCATGATCTTCTTATTCTGTGTAACCTTCAAGAGTCTGTTCCCTCTAATTTTTGTCCTTTCCGCAACATTATTTGAGAACTAATTTATTTTATTTAGGAATACATAAAAGTCATACTTATGATTTTAAGCAATTTAAAGTGTAAAATTGAATACTAAATACTTTAAACCAGGAATAATTGCTTTCTTGACAGTTTTTTGAAAACAGTTTGCATACTTAAAATTTCAGTTATGTCCTTTCCGCAACAGTTTGGTAATTTTGATAGTGATAAGTAGTTTTAAGAGCAGAAAACAGTTGTTCTAAGTTGGTAACCAAGCTGGTCTTTATTTTGACCCAGTCTTGATGTTCCCCATTCAACAGGAAATTTTAAATGAGCTAAACTTGGTTTCAATAATTTCTTAACAAAAATTGATGACTCTACGAGAATGGTAAGGAAAGACTTAAAATTATCAGAAATCTTTGGGGCAGACTTCAGATTCAAGAAAGACAATACTATAACTAACTTTTTAGGGCAAAATATTAGTTCCTAAACCAATTTGAAATTTGGAATTTTGGTACCCTGTTGCGGAAAGGACATGTACAACTTTGAGTAGAATTACGGGCGATTCTACTCAAAGTTGTACATTGTCCTTTCCGCAACAGTTTTTGATATAGCTATTCAAGGAGACGATCTGGCAGGGGTTTTATTGGCTTAAAGCTTCTACTTTACTTGTGCCCCCATGGGAAATTCAGTTTAAGTTGGCACCTGGACCGTCATTTTCAAAAATTTGAGTCAAAAGTTGAAAAAAGCAAATTTTTGGCATTTTTTCAAAAAAGTGCCCTTTGAACTGAGACTGAAATGTACCATTTATAAAGGGTTCTATCATTACAGTGACTTGATTTCATACTCTAAAGGTATGGGGAAGGTAAATTTTTATATGATTTTTTTCCTTCTTTGCTTCTAATAAAATCATATGGTATTTACTTCAGGTTTCATTTATGGCTCCAAATTTTGTCCTTTCCGCAACACTTTTGTTGCTTGAGTCAGAAAATTGTTTCTAGGGATTGATCCTATGCTACCTTTTCAGTTTAGTCACTACAATTAACAATCTTATTCTTACATTAACTACTATTTTAACTTCTATACTGGCTTAGTTGTCCTAAAACCATCCTATCATAATTTTTAAGCAAGTATTTTCCAAAGTTAAAATAGAAATTTATTTTGAGTTTTGACAATGTTAAAGGTATTAAGGTATTATTAGGGTGCATGTCACTAGTTCGACACTTTCTAGTCCGACAGTAAAATAGTCCGAATCTAAAAAATAAATTTACAATTTAGAAGTCTTTTTTTCCGACGTCACTTTTGTCCGAAAACGAAAGATTTTAGAGTGTCGAATGTTGAATAAGGGGTTTTCACTGAAATAATATTAATAAAAGTTCATTTTGGTGGCATTTTGACATAATTAGAAATAAAGGACCAATCAAATTTGCGTAAAGATAATTTATAGCAAGAAGAATGCACTGCCTTTTTAAGGGTCCCTTTTTGCATGTTCAGAATTATGCTAGAAGGGTTGTAAATCACAAACTTTGATTCCAGTCCACCCCTCCCCAAAAAAAGGGTTGTAAAAACAGCTTAATCCAATTTCTTGACTCTTGAAAGCCTAATCCTAATAAGCTTCCCAAAATTTAAGAAAAGTCGGGTTTAGGGCCCCAACCTCAAAGTCAGAACTTTGGATTTTTATAAGCACGTGGTTGCTTATAAAAGATGTGCCTCCTCTTTGGCGATTCATATTTCGTTTTATATGTTTTTTTGACTCGTTGTCGAACAAAATTGTTGTCGGAATACTGACGTATTTGTCAAATCCAACGTCGGCAATTTTTACTGTCGGAATAGAAAGTGTCGGACTACTGACGACCTCCCATTATTAGATTATATCAAAGTTTCAAAGAATTATAAAAATTGTTCCAGTCTAAAAGCATAATTCTGCATGTGTCAATTATTTTTTGTCCTTTCCGCAACATTATTTGAGAAACTAATTTATTTAAGTTAGGAATACATAAAAAGTCATACTTATGATTTTTAAGCAAGTTAAAAGTCTAAAATTTAATACTAAATACTTTAAACCATGAATAATTGCTTTCTTGACAGTTTTTGAAAACAGTTGCATGCTTAAAATTTCAGATTTTGTCCTTTCCGCAACAGTTTGATAAATTTTGATAGTGATAAGTAGTTTTAAGAGTAGAAAACAGTTGTTCTATGTTGGTAACCAATCTGGTGTTTATTTTAACCCAGTCTTAATGTTCCCAATTCAACAGGAAATTTTAAATGAGCTAAACTTGGTTTCAATAATTTCTTAACAAAAATTGATGACTCTACGAGAATGGTAAGGAAAGACTTAAAATTATCAGAAATCTTTGGGGCAGACTTCAGATTCAAGAAAAACAATACTATAACTAACTTTTTAGGGCAAATTATTAATTCCTAAACCAATTTGAAATTTGGCATTTTGGTACCCTGTTGCGGAAAGGACATGTACAACTTTGAGTAGAATCGCCCAATTATGTGTGTCTGCCTGGGTTTACAAAGTTTTGATAGTCTGTCAACAAGGGTTCACTCACAGGCAGTATCAAACAAACTGTACCCAACTTTTTTAGTTGCACCAGACTCTAAAATTTTAGAAACTTTGCATGTTGAGGTAAGAGTGTTTTTTTCTGAAATTTTGAGTCTGGATACCCAGGCTAGATCACTGATTGAAACAAATATATAAAGGGTGGGATTATACAGCCGATCGTCGTGCAAGGCACTGAGAGGCCATGGGTGCCAAGAAGAAGGGCCGCTTGAAATGTGGCAACCTCATTGGTGGAAATTAATGGTCAAGGACAGCTACACAAAGAAGTGCTGGGTTAAGCAATCAGTAGAAGAGACCACTTTTGTTTTTGTTGCGGATTTCAATATAAACTTCTCACAAAGATTATTTGTCAATGTGTTGTGTCAACTTGTCAGCATTGTATTGTTGCAAAGGCAAAGATTAAAGAGGTAAGACTAGCCTAGTTTCTAAACCCGATATAGGGGTCTAGACTGCCAAGCTTGGCAAATAGCCATTTTTTCCCACTTAGTCCCACTTATGGCTTTTCTCTTTGACCAGTTTGCAGAGAATGACACGTTTGCTCGAGATCTCTAGTGCACAACTCGGAAAAAGTCGAGCGCAGGTGCAAAATTTGAGGTTTTCAAGTGCAAGTTCAGATGGTTTTTTAACCTCAAGTGCAGAGTTCAGGTATTTTTTCCTCAAGTGCAGCTAATTTTAGCAATTTTTTGCCTTTCTGGGCGAATTTCCGAGGTATAGGTGCACGCTGTCCGGACCAAAATTTATCAGGTGCGTTCTTCCAGTGCGAAACTTGGTATTTCCAAATTTTTCCTTGAGTGCAGCCTTGCAATACTCTGCAAACTGCCTATTTGATCTTTTCTTGCAAGCATCATCGATGACTTTCGCATCATTTCTTGAAATGAAAACGCACTGTATTTCCTAAACTGGTTGGGGCATGAGTAGGGTTGGGAGCAATTCTTTCTTAGTCATTTATATAAATTCTACACATTGTAACTGTTAATTGTTGTAACATATCTTTTTTATATCCCGAACTGGCCCATGTATATTTTGGGTCGCCTTTTTCCTAGGTTTACCAGCATGTAATAGTTGTTTAGGAGATCACAACAGTCTATTGAATAACAAATTACTCTAGTATGCATTACTTTCCCTCAGCCAGTACAAAAATGGGATATGTTATTTTATCCCTAGGTAGCAGCTGTGTTGTAAAAGACAAATCAATTATATGGCATTCTATATCATTAAAGGAATTTATGCTGGAGTAATTAGTTATTTAAAAGACACTGCCAGTCAGGACCTTTGGCTTAATTAGGACACCCTGACTTTTTTTTTTGGGGGGGGGGTTACACCCAAAAAATTGCAAACAAAAACTGGGAGCTTAAATACAGCCAAATATTTGGGGGGACCTGATATGTTTGGGGGGCTGGAATTTCAATGACAAGGCTTGGGGCTGACTACTTCTTCTATTATTTTTCTTTATATCACCACATTTCTATCAAAACACATTTATCATTTTACAGTCTATCGATTCTGTTTGTTTTCACTTGTGTCTACCTTCTTGAATTAACCATTATAGTCAATAGAATAGAAATGTGATTTTCCTGAAAACAATATTAAATCAACAAGTATTTTATACTACAATAGGTATGGGACTGGGGGCTGCTTAAAAAACTTTTGGGGGGGCCTATTTTTTTGCCTGGGACCTGGGTTGACACTATGTTAGGAATACTTTTCAAGATTTTACATTTTACCACGACATTCCTAATTAGGAAGGTGAAAATATCATCAAGATTTTGTCTAGAAATAGAAATAATCACATATTAAAAACTACTGCAGAAGATTCTTACCAATATTTTTGAGTGAAAGTTAGAGCTCTTAGAATGGAACAGGACTGAGCTGTGGCAGTTTGAAGAAAGTATACGTTGGGGGAAAACACAGAAAAAATATGTGTGAATTCACAAGCGATAAGCCCTTTCTACATTTTACAGACGTAGGAAAATTGGTTATAGGGGGGGGTACATGAAAAAGCCTGACTAGGAATATTTTAATGGCGCTCATCATAATTTCACCATCCACCCATGAAAATTTTTTGTACACATCAGCTTAGATATATTCAATGTAATAATCATAATTGGAATTTGTGACCTGTTTCAATGATTAGAATACATGTTTTTTTTATAAGCATACAAAAATCCAAAAGCTGGCTCTGAAATGCTTAGATCAAGAGATTTATAAAGCTGAAAAATGCTTTGAGGGATGCTCATATCCTAAGCAAAATTTTAGAGAAATTTTGAAAATCCGTAAAATTCCAGTCAAAAAGAAACAAACTCTGGGTATGAAGGCTCAAGCTAATGTTCAGCATATGCTTAAATTTTTGCCATATACGAGCCTAATTATGCTTATAAGCGCAATGCTTATAAAGAAAAAAACATGTATGGGTTTCAAAAATTTATTCTTAGTTAGGAATATTCCTCTGCGTAATTAGGAATTGAGTTCTGAATTAGGAGTATAGGTAAAATCTTGAAAAAGATTCCTAATTAGGCTAAGGGTCTGACTGACTGCGTCCTCCCAAACGTTTTTTCTTTAGGTACATAAAAATTTGTGTTTACTTACAAAATTGCCTACCTTTTCGAAGCCAATTTTTCAACCAATAAACGTTCAACGTTTTACACCGTGACAATGTACATACATGTATTATAGTGATTAATATATTGAGTTTGAACTTCAACTACCGGGAGTGCTGGTCTTTTTCTGATAGAAAAGTGGCCGCAGAATATTACTGCTGGAGTGGAATCTTTAGCAAAACAACGGTAACGGTATATACCAGCATATACTTGTATATAACGTATTGGGCTTGAAATACATTTTGCTTGTTGTATATATTTTATTAGTTGGTTCAAACAAATGTATAGGAGAATGTTTGAATGAAAGGTTCTTGAAAAATCATTCAGAATGGATTAGACTTTCAAAAATAGCATTAGGCCAACCCTAAAAAAAATTTTTGTTTCCGGTCCACCGGGTGACGAAAAAAAAGTCATGCAGGCGGCCGAGAAAAAATTTCTTTTGGTCCTTTTCATGATTTCTAATCAAAAAAATTAGAAAGAAAAAAAATCATCTCTCTGGGTGTTAGTGTTAAAGAAAGTACCTGGTGTTTAAAAAGAAAAGTGTACAGGTTTGAAATTGTGAGAAAACTAAAAATGTTACAAACTGTTACAAAAATCTTTTCACCGTTAGAAAGAAAAAAGGCCAACTTAAATTTTGAGCTATAATTCTTTAAATTTGCTTCACGTATTCAAAAGACATGAAGAAAATTTGTAAAAAATCATCTTCAAAAAGCGTCATTTTTGGACCTACCTCCGGGTGCCCCGGTGGAGGTCCTATAAATTAACCTATGTCCGTTCGTCCATTCGTTCGTTCGTTCGTTCGTTCGTTCGTTCGTCCGTCCGTCCGTCTGTTACCAGCTTTTCTCAGGATTGGCTCATTAGTTTTTTCTGATTTTTTGCACAATGATGCAAAATGGCAATGCCCAGAACGTGACAGAGCCCGATTTTTGAGAAAAAATTTATTTGGGCAAATTTGGGCCAAAAACTACCTAAAATAGGGTTTTTTGGACTTTGTGCAAAATCCTGTCATTAATTTGTTTCTGATTTTTTGTACAAAGATGGAGGACAAGATTCTCTAAAGAATGGCTGAAGTGGTTTTTCCCGGAAAATTCTTATTCGCCTTAAAAAACGGATTTTCGTATTTTGGGGAAATTCCCTTTAACCAAATAAGAAAATATAGCTTTTCTCAATGTTGACTCATTATTTTTTTCTGATTTTTTGCACAATGATGCAAAATGGCAATGCCTAAAATGTGACGGAGCCCGATTTTCGAAAAAAAATACATTTGGGCAAATTTGGGCCAAAAACTGCCTAAAAATAGGGTTTTTTGGACTTTGTGCAAAATCCTGTCATTACTTTTTTCTGAATTTTTGTACAAAGATGGAGGGCAAGATTCTCTAAAGAATGGCTGAAGTGGTTTTTCCTGGAAAATTCTTATTCGCCTTAAAAGACGGATTTTCGTATTTTGGGGAATTCCCTTTAACCAAATAAGAAAATGTAGCTTTTCTCAATGTTGACTCATAATTTTTTTCTGATTTTTTGCACAATGATGCAAAATGGCAATGCCCAAAATGTGACGGAGCCAGATTTTTAAGGAAAAATCTTTTTGGGCAAATTTAGGCCAAAAACAGCTTAAAAGGTCTTTTGGGCCTGAATGGTTTAAATGATTTTCGTATTTGGGGAAATTCCTTTTTACCATTTTACATTATTCAACACACAAGCTTTATTTTTCCATTCTGAATTTTTGAACAATTATTGTCACTTTTTTCTTATTTTCATCTGATGTTAATCATTAGGTAGGTCCGTTCAGCATGTTGCTTGTTAACCTTATATAAACGTCGAAACAATGCTGTGTGCCAGCTGGAAGTTTAAATGAGTAAAGGTTTTTAAGAAGAAAGTTTATTCTGTTATCTATTTGGTTCTTATGAGAAAAAAAATGCGGCTGGGTGACAACGAAAAAAAATTTCACCCAACCAGTTTTTTTTTAGGGTTGGCCTTAGAAAAGTAGAATAGAAGAAAGGAAATAAAAAAAGTGGAACAACTC
>NW_027103763.1:10246-59381 GCF_902728285.1 Clytia hemisphaerica | reverse complement strand
GTTGACCTAAAAAAATCTGAAATTTTAAAACGTGACTTGTTATGCCCTTACTGAAACTCAGCTATCACCTACCAGTATACTAGTGGAATTGATCAAACATTAAATGGTTTTAATATTGCGTATAAAACACAATTAATCGCTTTCAAAACACTGCATGTTGCAAAATTCTTCAATTCAATTTAGAGGTATAAAGCAGCAGGTTACACATTGATAAAATTCAAAAAAGAGACGTTTAGTAGTCAACCTATTAGCCTGTTAATCTTGTACAGACCACCTAATTCTTCAAGAAACACTTTTCGTGAAGAACTATTGCAACTGACAAGCTATGATGATGTAGACATTATTGTGGGAGATTTCAATATTGATGCACTAGATCCAACAAATCAAGACCTAAACGAAATACTTTCTTCATTCAAAATGATAGTGAATGAACCAACTCATCTTGCTGGTGGCCTTCTGGACCATGTTTATTTAAAAACAAGTTTTATTAGCCAGAGAGAAGTGAATTGCTTTATAAAGGATATTTATTTCTCCGACCATGATGGAGTTTGTTTCACTATTATGAGTGATTCTTAAATTGTTTTAACTGCTTGGACTGCTTGAACTGCTTGATATGGGGAGGGGGTGGGTGTACAGTTTGGAGGGTGGGATACATAAGGGATACAAAATTCTTTAAGGGCAAAGTTTCTAATATTCATTATAAAGTCGATTCAGTACATTTATAAATAAATAAATCACAGCTTATTCTGGTGAATTTTGAATCCCTTACGTATCTATCTTAGAAGAAAATATCAATACTGACAGTAAGGAATTTGTCTTAAAAAGGTTTTTAGTGCCTTTAAAAGGAAAGAAACTTTCTTGTAAATTTTAATCTTTGGATGGTTATGGATTTCTTTAAAACATCTCTTGTCACTTTTGAGTGGACACGATACTAGTTGCAAAAGACATTTTCCTCAGTCACATAATTTTTTAGAATTTATGTTAAGATTTTAAAAATGTGGATTTTAAGAATTTTTTTATCCAATGGAATATTAATTTATTACATTCTTTATATATTTTTTTCGTTAAAATTTGAATATGATATGCATTAACTTTTAATTTTTTTTTGAAAATTCTTTTTACTTTTTATAGTATTTTTTAATCAACTCATCAATTTATACAAAAATTTAGAGTTACAAATTAAAAAATGAACATACAAATAAAAACCCTGGACTAAAACTATGTTGGACTGGACTGGAATTTATTTGCGTGTTAAACGTTCTGCTGTAACTAAAATTATATGCTTAGCTGGAGAAAATATATGGGTATTGTATGATATGATTGCTGGTAATTTGTTAATGGTTTTGTTGTTAGTATTAATTCTGTTACGTAAATAGTCTTGGTAGATGAGGCAACCTAAAGAAAAGAAACAAATTTTGACTTCATGGCAACTTGGAATAAACATTGATTCACACCACCAAATTCAGGAACTCTAGATGCTACAAAAAGTCACAAAAACAAGAGGTTAGTAAGACTTGAAACTTTGAAGAATACTACTCGAGTACTATACTTCAAAGTCATAATTTATGATTCTCTGCTTAAAAAAAATTGACAAATAGGTATATTCTTAACAATGGTTGGTATTTTTACAGACAATTGGTATAAAATCTATTGAAGTGGTTATCAATTTCTGAAAAGAAGTAATTTATCACACGTTTTCTCTGAAAAGAAAATACAAATAAATTCATCGGGGTGTTTAGTGCCTTTTAATTTTATATTTTACTCTGTTATTTTAGATATCAATCAACGATCAATTGTTATTTGGCTGTCATGACTCGTAAACAATTGTCACTGTGTTACTCCGAACTCAAAGTCAATGCTATAAAGTACATTCAGGTAATTTAATTAAACCTTACAAAACAATTAAAAACCTGAAGGCTTTTCTATTTTCTTACATAAGAAACTGTCACATTTTCTGGATGTCTCCATTCACCAAATAACTTAGAAAGTTTATATCATCAGCTTTTATTTTTATTTTTTGTTTTCTCTACCAGATTATATACGATCAACAACAACATTTCAATCAATCGGTATGCTGTTCATTGTCAAATTGTCGTCAAAGAAAATCTGACTGACGACCATTTAAATTTTGTTCATAATAGAGTTATTTGTTGCTGATTTTGAAATTCATAACGTTTCTTCGCTCAGTGAATGAAAGTGATCAAAATGATATCATAAGTGTTATCTATACTTGTCCATTAACCATTTCGTATTGCATTGTTTTGTTTTGCTTGATTATTGCAAAGATGCAGCTGGGATAAATATAATGAACTATTATTTGAAAAAAAACTATTTCTATTTGTAAAAGTAAATGGTCAGTCTATGTGACCTGTCAATTGAATTTTTGATAGAATCTTTATATAAGTTTATAACAGGACATATCTAAAATTTTGTGATTTGTCCATTACATTAAATTTGAAAATATTTATATTTTATTAATATCATGAAAACTATGAAATTTTACATGTTAATAGATAATGAACTTGTTGTTGGCTAAATTTTCTCTTCCCTATGACCCACGGCTAATTAAATAGTTTCATAGAATAGCTTATTGCTAAACAAAATGCTACCCTGGACAACGAACCCTCCACCCGGCGTGTACGAACCATTGAGTTTCAAGCCCGAAGGGCTAGAGGTCAATCTCTAACCTTTCTCAGGCAAGAAAAATTGAAGCCTTAAAATATGTGCCGTATTTTTGATGACGGATTGAATCTAGCAATTCCTTTGTTTTCGAGTGATATATTTTTCGAAAATAAGCGGTAAATTTTAGTTTCAATCTGTCATTTGTGTAAAAACCAGGCGGGTCGCTCAAGGCCGCGCAACTTTGGTAGGATTTGTTGGCTTCAAATCCTACCAAAGAGATTGACCTCTAGCCCTTCGGGCTTGAAACTCAATGGTACGAACATTTCTAAATAGCCCATAGACCTATATATCATTGTACACTTAACTTGAAATCATTTAAGTCTTCTAATCATTTTGGCTTAGGAATGAATTGTAATTTATAAAAAAGAAGAAGATTTTAGTTCATTTTAGATATCAGTATGAAGCTGATATTGACAAGAACATATAAACTGTATTGTAAGGCAACTCAACGTGTTAATTTATTTCAAGGTAAGACCTTTTCAGTAAAAGTATGAATCTTGGGATCTTGGATCATTGATTTAGCAATTTTACTATGAGAATGTGTATTTAAAGATTTTCGATAAAAATGGGCGAAATTGCATTTCGCGGTCTCAAGGTGGTATATTGATATTTGAGTTAAAACCGATTATTTTATCGATCGAAAAACGTTTCGCTCATTTTACCCGATGAGAAGAGCGGCAAATCATGTTGAGAGAATTTGGCAATTCATCACGGCAACATCAGACGAGCTGGAATAGTTTTCTCCCAAATACTTTAAACGAAAGTATCGATTTTTCGGCCTCCAAATTCTATCAAAGTTGGGAGAATTTGACAACTGATCAATCCTTGGTTAGCCTTACCATCAAAAACCTATTTACTACCGTATACTATTTTACATGGTATGTGAAACCCAGGTAGGTCCTTTTCCAGGAAATCTTCATTTAATCTAATACGCAGTATCTTCTTCAAACACTTTCTACTCTGCTGTGCTTCGATCAGGTTAGCAAAAAAAATTAAAGGTAAAAATGTTGAAATTTTACACTGAAAGTTGAAATTTTACACTGAAAAATTAAACTTTCATACGTTCTAATACATTACATTCATGCACACTTTATTTTCTGAATTCATCACAGTTACTCTACTTTACTTCACTTTGTGAAAACAGTTTTTTATGTTTTATTTTCAGATCAAGATATGGCTTCTTCATCGGTTCCATCATCACCTTGGACACCAAGGAAAAAGCAAAAGAAAGATGGTATGTCTTTGACCCTTTTTTCTGTAATATATAAATGGATTTAACTTCTCCAATTTCGATATAGCAAGTTACTTTTACGACTAGCAGGTCCCAAGATAAATTCAGAAATCTCGTTCACAACAAGTTGACCTCCCTGACCTGAATGTGGTCCAAATTTACAGTATTCAACACATTTTATGATATGAAATTTTTATTCTTTGTCTTTATTTGTTTCAGATGGAAAACGAGAAGATTTCTGGGTTATGTTGTTCACATTAGCACCATGAAGATGACTCCTGCGAAGACGGCGGATGGTAAACAAACCTCATTTTTTGATATCACAGTCTCAACAGAGTTAACTGAAAAACGAGTTGCTGTATGGGCTATCGATACACGTCCACTCATGGAAAAAAAACTCAACAAAGGTATTTTATTGGCAAATATGAGTACTGGAAACGATTTCAATTTCGATGAATACTCCAACATGCATGATGCCGAACCAAAATTCCCATTGAAGCGATTTTTACGTCCCGTCAGTACAATATCGGAAGCATTGACAAACAAGCCATTATGGTCAAGAGTTACGCTGAAGGTAAAAGTAATTGACATAGATCCTGTCATTTCTCACAACAACTTACGTATCATGTCGTGTCAAGTGATTGACACAAGTGTCAATGATCCAAAGCAGCTCACATTCTTTGATAAATTAGCAAATGTTGAAACTGTCAAGTTGAGTAAATGTTATGAAGTGACAGAAATTACCGTGTCAAAATTTAGTGGGCGTAGGGTATTCAAAGCCTCAGATCAAACTGTGATCACGACACTCGCCGACACCGAAATCAACATTGTTTCTCAATCTTCAGCTTATGAATCAATAACAGGAACAATTTCAAATGTGACCATGTCTTCACTAGAGCCTGTTTACATTTGCCCATATTGCAAAAGTATTGTAGATCTTAATGAACATATTTTCATTTGCACTAACAGTATTTGTTCGAAAGTCTCTGGGAAAGAAGATGTGATTAAGAAAGCTGAAGTTAAATTCAGTGTCAAAGCAAGTAGTGGTTTAGTAAATTTGTGTTGTGTCAATTCAAAAATGGTTGTGTTAACAACAGTTGACATTTCAAACAAAATTTCATTTTTAAAACAACTTATTGGGATGTGTGTGAAAGTGAAATATTCAAAATTGACATACATTGTTGACCAAATTGAGAGGTCAGCACTAGCAGCTGCTGACACAGACGATTCTGATGAATCACAATAAAAACTTTACATTGCTAAACTGTTTGTTTTTATTTGATATTAGTTTAGTTGATCTTTTGCTTGAACATTCTTTGTACCGTGAGATTGGGTAACTTTCATCAGTGGAGGCTAACATACATAGCCCTCAAATGAATGACCTGTCTGGTCATTAAAATACAACTACGCAGCTCCGCTCGCAGCTCCACTCTACTATTTTTGTTTTGATTTAATTTGTATTTTAATGACCAGCCAGGTCTTTCATTTGAGGGCTATGCATGTTAGCCTCCACTGATGCAAGTTACCCAATCTCACGGTAGTTGTGGCATGTGTTTGAAGTAACTGAGCTGGACTTAGTTGCTTAAAATCCCCATTTAACTCCCCATCCCCCTTGCCTTTTTAACAGCACATTATTTTGTTAATTTTATTTACCCTTTTTGTAAATAGATATGCATCATGTTCTGATTATCACAATGGATAGTTCTTCCAACGCAAAGCTTTGATAGTTGAAGTAGTCTTTATATCACAATTTGCCTTTTTTAGTCTCATTATCATTTAGACTGCTATTCTTCTAACGTTCAGATTTTAAACTTTTTTGGAGGAAATTATTCATTGTGTGCCTAGTTGTAAAAAAATCCGTGACTTTAACGTTTGCCAAAACAAAAATTTATTTACTGTATCTTTTGGCTTAAAATTAACAGATAGCTTCCAATTCGAGCTTGCAATTTTGAGTCAAAACAAATACCTCCCACAACTATCTCTACCATATTTGTTATAATATTTTAAACCCTCTATACACTGCCGAAGAAAACTAACGTGCACAGAGCTATATATAACTCAGACAGAGTCGCTATCTCAACCTCGGCCCGGCTAAAATCTATGATGGCAGTTTTTATCATCTTCCTCATCAAACGATGTGACCGAGGAAATCGAAAATAACTCCCATCAAAATCTGACGAAATGCCGACTCTAGAGTTTATCGAACGCCGGAGGCGGTTTCTTTCATAGTGGTACGCTAATCTCGTTTTGCCTTGGCTCATTACTTTGTCTACCATTTACTTTCGGTTTTTTTAACTAGATTACCCAGGTGTTTCTCTTTTTTTTCGCTGAATGTCTTTTATTCGGAATTGAATAATCGAGACATGAAAAATGACTATATTGTAATCTGTTTCAATGAATAATCTAAAATGTACTGGAAATGACATGTAGGCGTTAATAATGTGCGCGCGCTCTCTCGCGAGCGTGATGGAAGGCGGTCGTTTCAATGTGGTTTAGATCCACACTGTGACCTAGTTTAAGATCTCTATGCCTTCGTGCCGTCTTTGATTAAGGGCCCGTTTACATGTACTTAATAAACTCGCACCGTATTGACATTCGTCAGAGCAAACCCCCAAAAGCGATGATGTGTAGAGGAAACCCTGCACACGTTATTATTAGTGAGGTTAAAGGGGCAATTCGCTACCACATCGCACAGTTTGTTTTTGTTTTCAAAGACGCCGAGACGACGAAAAACTGCAAAAAATATTATAAATTAGGCTACATGTTTTTTTTTTATAAGCAAGTGTCTGTCCCTACATCAGGCTCGCATTATGCTTAGCATTCTATTGTTCTCAAACAATAGAGCCATTGTTTAGGTACCAAAAACCGAGCCTGCATATGCTTATAAACGTTATGCTTATAAAAGAAAAAACATGTAGTGAAAATATGCAACGTGATTGGTTGAAACTCACTACACTAGCCTAAGCATTTCTCGTTCGTCGCGTCAATATACTTAACCACAAGCGAATTTCTTACTATAAATGTCCAGGCGTGTTAAAATCTAGTTCGCATTCTGAATGTGTTCAAGGTACCGGCTCTCATCCAAGTCACATAATGACCAGCCTAATTCGTTACTCTTCTAGAAATCCTTTCAATGTCAATGGTTCAGTCTGTCCACATACTATCGGTCCGGAGAACACTTTTCGGACTGGGTCGGGAACAACACCTCAATACTTAATTAAAAAGACATTTTTTAACTTTTTCACAAGCCTCGTCATAAATATTCTTATTAAGTAGAGTAGACTCTTATAACAAGAAAACGTAAAAGGGACAAAATAGAGTCAAATTTTAGTAAATGCTGCCTTGTATACCTGCAATAAAAACAACGTTTTTAGAGAAATAGAAACAAACGTAAGAAAAGTTTTAGATCATCATGGAAAGAAAAACTTATCGATAAATTCACGATTTCGATTTTTCAATTTCTTCCAATGGAAAACAATTACTTTTATAAATATAAAAATAAGATAGAATCAAATACTGCATTCTATATAGTTATGACAAATCTTCATATAAAAAGTACACATTTTATTATAAACAGCCGAGTTGCTGAGTTACTAAGGGCTCAGGCCTCAAAATGGCCCAAAAAATAAGCGACTTGCCTAGCAACCTTGAGGCATCTAATCCAAATCAGCAATAAAAAATAACTTTGACACGACTTTAAATAAAAGCCTTTGCAAAACTTCGAAAAATAGCTCTACTGTCCATTTAAAATTGAAAAATTGTTGAAAATGTGCTTTTCACCCATCTTAAACTAGAAAATTTTTAAGCAACCTGTCGTCTTACAAGCAACTTTGGGCCTGGATTTCAAAAAATTCTTAGCTGTTACCAACTTAAGGCCTGACTCGAAAATTGGAGTTGCTTATAAAAAAAAGAAAATGTGTGTATGAAAATTAGAAAAAAATTTCGAAACTTAGCATCGCACGGCATCGGTTGGCAAAAGTACACATGGGAAGTCACCCCTCTGAAATATATTTTATAAAATAACCCAACTATAAAATAAAATAGTTTTATTAAAGCCATATATTTCTAAAACTCTTGTTTCGAAAAGAAATTTTATGAAATCGTGTACATCGCACCATGATTGAACATTCTTTACGCATTTCGTCATTGATTATAGAAATTTGACATCCATATGAAATAAATAAAAATGAAAATAATACAGTTTAAAGTCTCCATTATTCGAATGCAAAGCAAATAATAGAGAGTTATTATCTGAAAAAGCTAATTAAAATTCAGAAAACGCGTGTCAAACTAAAAATCAAAAACATTCAAACAGAGCGAAAAATCATTTTCACCAACTTAACGCAACAAGGACAAAAGTTGAAAACCAACAAAACAAAACAGCGACAAACCTTAAAACCAACAACAATAACAAAATAAAAACAAAGAACCAAAAAGTAACAACCCACAAAAAAACAAGACCGATTTATGAAAAAAATCTAACTCAAATGACCTCAAGATATCTCAAGAATATTTATATCTATATTATCCTTTTTGGCTGACCTTCCAGCGCAGCTGGTTTATTAATTTTAGATTTGTAAACAAGACAAATCAAGGCAATAATGACACAAATAAATTAGGAGCTAAAATCACCAGTATTAAGTCTGTATGTAAAAATTAGCAATGGAAACAAATAATCTTGTTAATTTGAGTTTATAAGATGTGTTTTTGTGCTTGTTTAAATGATATTTGCAAGTGATTTTATCACATAAAAATTTTGCAGAAAAGATTTCGAGAAATGAAAAAAGAAGAAGAAACATCAACTTTTGGTAAAATTACCATATGTTCAGAACATTGAATCTTCAATCTTAGAAAATTCTCACTGGGTAAAAGTTTCTAAATATATTTATAAAAAAATACAGCTCAATATCGACAACTGATCATTGGAGTACAAAAAAACATCCAATAACAACAAAAAGCAACCTTAAAGTCAACCTGATATCAGGTCATTAAGAAATTTTGACTGAATATATATGTTTTTCAAAGCAATTTTCCTAGTGATCAGAGAGAATTGAGATTAAAGATTCATTGATAAGAAAATTGCAATTAAGAAATAGTTCTATTAGAAGTCTACTTTATTTCTTTATTTTTTATCTTTATTTTCAAAAATTGTTACAGAAAAATTCAAGAATAATTCTCACTGACAAATATCTTATTATACAAACAAGCTTGGGATTGTAATCTAATATCGAACGTTTTAGTTGTTTACACTACCAGTTTTAGAAGATTTGATAAATGACCCATCTGATAATTTCCACGTGATTAATACGGAGGTTCAGTCTGCCATAAAAGGACTAAATAAAAATAAAACAACACTCGTTGAAATTAAGGTCTTATTTCCCTATTTCACAATAATTTTGAGATTGATTTCAAAATTTTCGTTTCCATAGTGATGCTATTGTTTAAGGCCGGTCTTGAGTTTATCAAATCTTCTAATTTGTAAAAGACCTATTGATTAGGAGTCTAATAAAAGAAAAACAAACAAGTCTCATAATAGCTTTTGATTCTATCGATTTGTTGATATAATGGATTTTCTAACCTATTGCCTAGAGCAAATAAAACGTAAAACATATGGGAAATTTTTCCCAATCGGAATACAGCTGGAGAATAGAAACAAAAGAGTAAATTCTAAAAGGGCCATGGGATCTCTATTGAGATAATGAAACCATTTAACAATTTGATAAAAACATTTCTTTATTGTATTGTGGACCATTTGTTTGCTTATTAACAAGAAAAAAAATTGTAAAAGGGCCATTGGATCTTTTATCTATTGAGGTGATAAAGCCATTTAATGTATTTTAGCTATTAGCTATCGGAGTTAATTGAATCTATACATTTCTTTATTGTATTATGGGCCATTTGTTTGCTTATTGCGTAAAAAATATTTTGGAAATTAGGTCAGTAAAATCTCTACAAGCAACGATCTACTAGTAAATTACCTTAGAATTGTTATAGCGGGATTAATTTCAAAACTTCGACGAAATTTTCTATTTCATTCCATTGAAATTATAATAAATAAACGAAGTTTGTTCAGGAGGATATGGTTTCATATCTATACTTAAAGATGTAAAGGCTTTTATCTATTGAAATGATTAAGAAATCGTCTTTTTCAACTTTTGACCGCCAAAAATTCAAAGAAAAAAAATCGAATATAAACCCCCTTGACAAAAACTGATAGAAAGAGTTCGGCTCAAGACATCAAAAATTCAAGATGTAGAATTTAAAAATAGTCCCACAGCTTCAAAAATACTGAGATTTTTTTTATTAAGGACATATTTCCACAATTTGAATTTATAAAATTTCTTCAACATTAATTGTTATGGGTACCATTAAAAAGCAAAATTAATGTAGATTTTGAATATATCGCTTTAAAACGGAAAGTTGAAAGTTTTTATGGTTAAAAATCGAATTAAAAATATCTCATGAAAAAAGATATTCACACCGGAAGATACAACCTTAATAGCAATGAACAGACCCATACTCAATCAAAGCTGAACATTGCCTACATGCTCTAGATGAACCTTTTCTATCCTTCATTACCCAGCTGATCAACGATGTTATAAAGTCTGACCTAACTCCAACACTACTTGCCACATCTCACATCGTCCCGTAAACCCCTTAGCGACCCTAACAATTACAGAGGCATCAGCCTCATCCCTATCATCACTAAACTCATCAGAAAACTTATTCTGCTCAAATGTCCATATCTCAAAAATCACAAAGATACTCAATTTGGCTTCACGTTTGATGGTAGCCTGGGAATCCAAGCTCATAATTTTAGAAAAAAAACAAAAAATACCTCACCTCACAAAGCTCTAAAATTATAGAGCTTGGTGCAGGTAGATTAGTCTGACACAGAATGTTATAAACAGCCTGTGTGTTTGTTGACAGAGTTTCTGAACTTTGGAAACCCAGGCAAACACACATAATCAACTAACCATAAAACTCCTCGACAATCTATAAAGACTTTCAAAGCTACTAAAAACCAAATAAAAACATCAGCCACATGTATTTAGACTTCCAGCCAACAGCCATTTTGTTTTGAAATGAATCTATGTTTTCATTTTCATTTGTTTTCCTTTTTTCTGCAGAGTCAGTTTTTTCCATAAATTATGCGCGCGCATCGAAATAATCAAAATGCGCGCGAAAGTACTGCTAAGTAATATGCCGAAAGCTGGACAATCAGGCCGAACCTGCAGGCGAGTCACCTGCGCCAAGTGTTAAACCAGCAGCAAAAATATCATAAACTAGACTGTGAAAAAAGTTTAACGCTTGGATTCCCAGGCTAGTTTGATGGCTCCACCACCTAGGCGAGATTGCTACTGAGAGAAACTATTTCCAAATACAATGACGAGAACACTCCAGTATATATCTGCAGTGTTGACGCTGAAAAAGCTTTTGATTGTTGTAATTGGCCGGCACTATTTCAACATCTTATTGATAAATCCACTTTACCAAAACTGGTCACCGGCTTTCTAATTGTACCTGAAAGGAGAAGCAAATGTCAAATATAGAAATCACTTCTCAGATACGTTTTGTTTATCCCAAGGAGTTAGACAAGGGTCAATTTTATCGCCATACCTGTATAACCTCTACACCGAGGAGATTATTGAAAACATCCAGGTAGGAACGCAACTCGAACAATCTTTGAACACTTCAATAATAGTTTTAGCGGACGATATCATTTTACTCAGCCCGACCCTCAAGCAACTTCAAATTATGATAGACACCTGTTTCAACTATGGCCAGAACAAAGGCATCAAATTTAGCACAGACAAACAAAAAAACTCAATTTTTGATATATGGAAATCACCCATTTCCTAATCCAACCCTAAATCTAAACGGTGAAACCATCCACCCTCAAACCAACCTGAAACATCTTGGATTTCAATGGTCAATCAAATCTCGACATCTTTCTCTCTTAAGACATTTTGAAGATCGTGTCTCTAAATTATGGGCAGTCTGTTCATCACTCATCTCTTGTGGTATCCGGAAACTACATCCAAGCTCGATTGTAACACTTTTCAATCAATAGTGATCCCTAAGGTAATGTACGCTCTGGAAATCACTAACTTGAATGTAACGCAAAGTTAACTGCTTGACCGCCAACTTCGCTCTGCACTCCAATCGTTGATGGGACTCTCAAAGCACAGCACCAATGAAATTCTGAAGTACTTTAACTTGACTACAGTTACAAACCTTCTGAAGCAACGTAAGATCAATCTTGTAAACCAACTGATGAAGAATCCAATGACATCATCTTACTTGTTCTCCATTCTATCTCAGCCAAACCGCTCACACTCGTCGATACAAGACTTATTAGACACCTGTCAGTCGGAGGGTATCAATGTGACTGACCTTCTGCTAAGCCCCAAGAAGCACAAGTTCACCATGGTTGATACCTTGGACCTGGAAACTGAAACTAAAATCAAAAACATTCTTGAAAATTGGTCTGTCATTGGTCTGCTTTACAACTTAGGCTACGTGTATCTATATTCAATTCTCCCTAATCATTTTGCAAGCATTTCCCTTTTTTTCTCATCTTTATTGAATCTGCCACCCAACCACAAAATTTCCTTTTTATATTTTGGACTTCCAATTCTTGGAATTTTTGTTTATTTTTTCGGGGAATCGTCCTCGGAGGCACCCCAATCTAGTCCATTTAGTCCATCTAGTTCATTCTCGCAATTCCCCGGTGGGTGACTCCTGCCTCCAAGGCCCTCTCTAGACTAGAACCAGATATATAGATAGAATTTTTATGTTATCCTTAATTTTTTCTTAGTATCCTTTAGTCCTGATCTATCCATCTATCTAAACCATTTCCGTGGATCACTTCGACCCCAACTTCTGCTACACCCCATTTTTCTTACCAAGTTTATATTACTCTCAACTCAAGTCCGTCTTCACAATTTTTTAGTCTCGGTCTACACCGACCCTTAGTCTCTCTTTCAAGGTGATTCCTATTTTTGCCTTACGCCATCGTACCGCCCCCGCTTCCACTGTACCTCCCCTTCTGACACACATTTTCCCCTTTTTATTAGTACATAAAGGAAAAACGAAAACGATGTAAATATATTTTTATTGTTATTTTTTTTTCCAAAAACGAAACCTTATAAATTATACCGTAGATTTTTTTGGTGATTAAAGAGATGTTAATAAAAATGAAAAACTTACGAGTGCTGAACTAGCTTAGGGACAGTAAACTCGGTAGCTTATCAACTGACAACAACGACAATTCAAATTTCGCGGCGAGGGATAACGTAAACTCACATAATTTGCATAATTATTCGTCGTTGACTTAATTCGTTTCATATCAGAAATATGAAATCACACCACACACAGAACATAATATCAAAACATTATTTAGAATTTTTTTATTTTGTCTTTTTTTCTATCTTCTAAACAAACTCTCCGTCTTACAGTTTATGCGCTACTTTTGTAAAATATAAAATGAAATTCTATTGTAAAGTGTGCCGATGGAGAGTGAAGGAAAAATTTGTTCATTTAAAAAAAAAAAGTTATGTTCGTGTTTTATGGAAAAGTCAACAAGAGACAAATTCGTTTCTTGAGTGATAATTTTGTGATTTGACATAAAAGTATTTTGTATGAATTTTACAAATCTCATCATAAAAATAACCTTCAACAAATTAAATAAAAATAAATAGACTAGCAGGCTAAAATACCGTATACAAAACAATGTAATCAATCCCCCCCCCCAACAAAAACACTTTCTTTGGTCTTTAATTCGTATAGCTGTCACTGAAAATAAGCACCGACAGTTTTATGTTCTTCAAAAACGAAAGATGTCATTGTCTGTAAAATCGAGCATAAAGTCTCAAATTCAAAAAACAACAAGAAACCACAACCAGTCAAAAACCAAGAACTGTCTATCATCTATCCATTACAGTATAATACAATATCATGTCATGCAATCAAATCAGAATGCAGAACTACAGCATAGGATCTGTACAAGTACTCTCTCTTATATATTGCCACATACGATAGTCAATGTTCAATCACAATACATTATTAATTGCCATTCTGGAAACAAGCAACTTTTGCTGTCTTTACGACGAATAGCATTCTTTTTTCTTCATCAGTTCAATTCTTCCCAAAAACAAGAGAAGCACTATCAGGTCGGGATCAGGTCTTGAAAACTTTTTCTGATACAGTATTCCAAATACATCTCTCGGCTCTCTCATGGTAATAGTCTCACATCATAATATAATCGAAGAAAGATCTTGCATTCAATGAGTCTCATCCTCTTCTACTCGTTTTCTGATAAAATAATTACAAACTTCTATCGCTCAGGAAAACTACCGATTTTTTACCACGTGACCCACTCTGACCAATAAGAAGCTCACCGAATCCTGCGTCCATATTCGCCCTTTCCCTAAGCCAGTATTCCAAGGCAAACTTAAAATCCGTAAATATAAAAACTCTTTAAAGCGCCGAAAAACGCTATATCGCCATAAGCCGTGTGTCCTAGCCTTGTGAATACGGGCTTAAGTTAAGTAGGCTATGCTTTCCGTTCTTCTGATTGTCTGATGTTCTCCTCCCATGGTACAGTCAGCTCGAGGATTATACATATCTTCTATGATGTTATGCATTGATGTCACACCACACGAATGTGGTGTTTAAAGAACGACATATATGATGTTATGAATTGATCTTATTTTATTTCCACGATATATCATGTGTCGTTCTTTCTTTAAGCACTTATAAGGTTGGAAAATATGTACTACATAATTACTATTAATCGTCTCGAGGAGCATCTTTAGAATTACCGTTGAAATAAAACAGTTTTCGGTGATGAAGACAAAAGTAAAACCATCGAGATTTGTGAGTCTCAAAGTTTTTCATGAGCCAATCCAGTTGCCCTACTCTCTTCTTTAAAAGACTTGTCTTCTCCGATTCTTGAATTGCGAAGCGAGGATCCAGGCAGTTGAAAATAATGGTGACAGACCGTTTCCTGAAAAATAATAGGGATGTTTCATTATATCGATAACTTCGTTATAATTGATACTTAAATGTGACCAACAGGTATATAGTTTAAGCCAAATATTTATAAATTGAATTAAAAATTAATTCACCTGTTAAAAACCACATCATCATAGCAGTTTGTTTGTCAGTCATTGGTTTGCGCCAAAACATCAACTGGTATTTGATCGGCCAATAGTCAATTGGTGGCAAAACTACATTACTGATAATTCTAATCGTCTAATCCGGTACATTTCTGGCGTGTATCTGCAAACTGATATTACATATTGATCCATCATATGAACCGTAGGTATTTCATGTGGAGGTAAAATCGGAGCCTCGAGCAAGTTGTTTTCTATTGGCATCTTTAACCTAACTCAAACTTAAATGACTTATCAGACTGACAGAAAAGAAAGATCCTTTTATCTAAATCAGTGGCCTGAGTACGAGTTAAACTGGCATGGCAGGTCTTTTTTATAATCCTCTCCATTGTAAGTCTTTTTCGAAAAGTAGCATAAAAGTCTGGAAGCTTAAGTGAGGTACCCATTTCATTTTTTCATTTATCATCATCATGTCTGAACAAGATAAAAATGTAAGCTACGTCAACAAAATCGAAGATGAAGCGATTGGGGACACTAGATTCGCAGATTTGATAAACCCTTTTAATTTTTTTCAACTTCTGCTAAGTGCAAACTTATTAAGCTGGATGGAGAGATAATGGTCCATCCAAAATGCAATAAATGTAATCGAGACATGAAATTAAATAAAAGAACCGATAATCCAGATGGTATGTCATGGAGATGCTAAAAAAAAGGATATGAATTGACTATAAGGAAATTCTCTTTTTTTCAAAAGACAAAATATAACATGCGGGAAACTTTGATATTCATCAGGGAATTTGTGTTGGGTTCTTCTTTGAAAAAATGTTCTCAAAACTCTGGTATAGCATATGAACATACCGCAGTTGACTATGCCAGTTTTGTCAGGTATATATTCATCGAATATGTTTGGAACAGCATGAAAAATGAGAAACTTTCTGGCAGAGTAGAAACAGACGAGAGTCTTTTTGGAAGAAAAAGGAAGTACAACAAGGGAGCAAGCAAGGGAACAGAGATATGGATATTTGGTACTTATAAATTCTAAAATGTTACAAAATTATACATTAAATATAAATACCCTATCTTAAAACAATTAACTTGTTTAATTTCAGGCATGGTCGAATATTCCACCAACAAGCTTCTCCTCTTTCCAGTTCACGATCGTGAATGAACGTTCTTTTCATGTTTTGGGGGATTTCTTATAAGATGATTTATGTTCTCTATTTATCACTATATACTTGTAGTATATATATATACTCCCGGGTCGAAATGTTTATAAAGTTTCTCTATTGAACTAATGAAAGTAATACAGCACCTGACCCCGAGAATGTAGGTGAAATTTGAATCAGACCTGAAAGATGTAGATTTGAATTTTTAAAAACAATGAATGTTTTCAATGAAATTTTGAACCTCCAAAATCCTTTCCCAGGGGTTAGTTTCATTACTTTTGATAGATAGGCTAACTTTTTTGGTCCTTGAAGTTTACTCCCATTTTCGTTATAACCCCCAGAATGTAGGTTTTGTTTTATAGCTTTAAATCTAGTAATAGTAAAATGTTGATATTTCTTCAAATGGATTAATTATAACAGCAAATTTTAGAAATATTTTGTGGCAAAACAATATTCTAAAGAGAATTTTGTTATTCTGAAAAATGGATTTTTTCGCTTTTTAACCCCCATAATATAGGTATAAAGATTTGGTTGTTGAGAGCAGAATTTCAGTAATCATGCGATATTATTAATTTCTAAGAGAAATTCATACTTTAGAAATATACTCTGACAAAAATTTAACAAAGATATTAATTTTATGAGGAAAAGTAAAAGAAAGGAAGAAAAGAAGAGACAAGAAAGTTGTTTTTATTTTGTAGGTTTTGCAGGTCGTCGAAAAAGCTCAAAATGCCAACATCAATCATCTCTCAGGTAGTATTTTCATGTTATGAAAGTACAACAAATAAGTTTTACATAATTTGACAAACTGTTTTTTGTCGGATTATGAAGGCCCAAAAAGTATGTCAAACATATTCGTCAAAATATCTGACTTAGAACAATAAATTTTGAAATGGATTTTTTCCCATTTCCTTTTTTCATTAGGAGTAAGAAAATACCCTATCATCATAACTTAATTCCAATAGATTTCGATTTAGAGAAGATTTATTTAAAAAATGCCTCAATTGAGGTTGTATTCGATCAACTTTGATTCAGATTTCTGTTGGAAAAAACTAATTGAAGTTTAAATTTTATGTCTATAAATGATAAGTAATATGTAACAGCAGGCTCTGATACAACTTTTTATGAAGTTGAACTATCGTTAGGGCTACAACGCTAAAAAATGAGAAACCTACATTCTCGGGGTTTACTGCATTCTCGGGGTCAGGTGCTGTATTAGTTTCTCTATATATATTGTAGTTCACTTCCGGGTCAAAAATGTCACATAGTTTCTCTATAGTACATAGTACTCCTTTTTCGTTCTTTCTTTCCCGTACAGACCAGTAGACCTGTTCTTGTTTCTGAGACGATTCTGATTGGTTATTACGAATGCCGTTCTGACAGTGGAAACCCCTTCCGTGAAGCTATTTGATTGGTTCACACGGCTTAAAATTACGTCATAGTTCTACTTTTATAAAGAGTACCCTTCATCGGGTCATCCAGTGGTGAGTACTGAGAGGCTTCTGATTGGTTCATGAGTCAGGGGAAACCCCTAAAACAAGCAATCGAGTTTTGAGCCATGAAATATAGTTGGTTTACAGAGATGGCAGGTTCCTAAGGTTCCCATAGAGATAAATGGTAGGTTCCGAAGGTTCCCAGATACATTAGAACACAAATATTATACACAGATAGAGATAAATCGCAGGTTCCCAAGGTTCCGAAGGTTCCCAGATACATAGAACACAAATATCATACACAGATAGAGATAAATCGCAGGTTCCCAAGGTTCCGAAGGTTCCCAGATACATAGAACACTAATATCATACACAGATAGTGATAAATAGCAGGTTCCCAAGGTTCCGAAGGTTCCCAGATACATAGAACACTAATATCATACATAAACAGCAGGATCCGAAGGTTTGATAATAGCACTAATATATACACAGATAGTGATAAATAGCAGGTTCCCAAGGTTCCGAAGGTTTTCAGATACATAGAACACTAATATAATACACAGATAGTGATAAATAGCAGGTTCCGAAGGTTCCCAGATACATAGAACACTAATATCATACACAGATAGTGATAAATAGCAGGTTCCCAAGGTTCCGAAGGTTCCAAGATAGGAAAGGAATAGAGATAAATATTTGACGCATGTGATAGTGCAATTACGTTATTACTAAAAGAGGTAACGAGTGGTACTTTAGGCATACAAACTTTTGCGAGCAGAAACTTTCGCGATTTTCGCAAATTTTGGCCCTTTTCGAGAAAGTAAATGTCTTTAAAAATTCTAGGAAGGGCCATTCGCGAAAGTTTAGGCTCGCAAATTATTCTTGACAAAATAGAAAATCTTTGAACTTTGAATAAAATGTAAATTTTATGGCACTTTTTAACCTGCTAAAAGACTAATAATAAGTCAAAGGACAAATGTTTCAAGCCAATCTGAGAAGTATTTGTCCCTCTAAGCCATTTTTTCATTTGAAAATTCTCAATTTTACGTCTTGATTTGCGAAAGTTTATGCTCGCAAAAAATATTTTTCCGTTAAATTCACGAAAGTTTATGTCGTGAATTTCGTGATTTTTCGTCCTCGCGAAAGTTTCTGCTCGCGAAAGTTTGTACACCTAAAGTATGCGAGGTGGTAACGAGGTGGTAACGAGTGGTAACCAGTTTAAAAGAGTGGCCTTAAGTCTCCAAATTTGAATTTCTCGATTCTGGTGTTTTTGCAACAGATGCTGATGGCTCTTGAGGTTCTGCAGCAGGACCTGGCAGATCTGGTGAATATACGAGGCCCCCCAGCGGACCAAAATTTCACGCATTCACGCAAAAATTTTTCACAATTCACGCATTCACGCAAGTTTTTCTCGAAATTCACGCAAACCCAATTTTTTGGGAAATCGGGGAGATTTTCGGAAAAAATCGGGAAAAATGTCAAAAATAGAGGTCTTGCACATTTCGCTAAGTTACGTAATTTACGTAATTTCCGCCATTATGGAGTAAAACGTTCGATTTGCATAAAAAAGTATGACAAGGCTGTACTCGAGATATTATTCGACCGGATCTGGTCATGCACTTTAACTCAGTAGTGATTTTTCCTGTAGACCTGACTATAAAATACCGTGTTTGGTAGCGTCATAAGAAGCCCCCAAATAGAAAGCGTTACGTAATTTTTCAACTTTAATCACATGCCATCATGCGAAATATTTGATTCTTCTAACTTGTCACGATCGTTTAGAAAAGGTGAAGCTTCTGCAGTTAACGTATCGCGATAGTAAGTGAAAAGATATGCGCCGCAGGCGAATTTTTGTACAAAAAATAGCTTAAACATTTTCAAAAATAGGTCAAACAAACTCGAGTATGACACCATGATGCTTAGCTCAGGGGTAAGGAGGCGCAACCATGGTTTACGCAGAGAGGAAATTTTTGCATTTCTGTCACTCGCGTTTGGCTAAAAATGCTCTCTTTAACACCATTGAAAAAGAATGTAGTCTAAATTCGTTAGAGGTAAGGTACGATCGCTTGATAGCTTGTAAAATGAGGTAAAAGAATGAACATTTGTTGCGAGCGAAGCGATCAAAAAAAATTAAAAAGAAAGGTTTTAATCAAGGCTCGCGAATTAATTTCCTAACGTGGAGGGGCCGATAACATAGTGACTAAGGAGGCGCAACCATGTTTTGCGCCGACAGGAGAAAATTTCTATTTTAACCCTCTGATGTGCTTAAATACGACTAGGGTTTGATAAGACTCCATTTCAGACTAATTTTGCCAAGAAATCAGGTTATCGAAAGTCTACATCATGGGTAAAAATTTCTTTGAAATAAGTTTCTTTTTATTTGCAAAAACGTGGTGAAGTCATGGCCGCCTCCTGCCCCCAGTGACTCTGGCCCTGGCCCTAGCCCTGGCCCTGGATCACTCATCATGCATAACCATGGTTTTATCTTAAACAAACACTTTCAAGGGGGCAAATTAGAGTTATTTAAGATTCGAGGGCCAATACATGTTTGGCCCGAGTGAAAAAATCTGGAAATTTAAGGTGTCTAGATTGCTAGAAAGCGCATCTAAATCATGAATCGTCTTATAAAATAGAGAATTTGAAAGTTGCTGATTTTTTTGTACACCTTCACCTGGCATCCCTTGAATTTGGAATAGGTGCGCACCTTTGTGAAAAGGAAAAATTCACACGTTCACGCAAAGAACAGGGCAAATTCACGCATTCACGCAATAGAAATATGGATTTTCACGTTCACGCAAGTTTTTTTCAATTCACGCATTCACGCAATTTTTTTTCGATTTTCACGCATTCACGCAACCAAAAAAGCCCATTCATGCATTCACGCAAACCGCTGGGGGGGCCCATATACAGCAGGCGTTGGTGATTCTGGTGAATAATCAGCAGGAACAGGAGTTAGTGGTTGGTTCTGGTGAATGGGCAGTAGTAGTTGATGGTTCTGGTGAATGCAATGGTGGAGTTGATGTTTCTGGTGAATGTGCAGCAGGATGCAAACCACCAACTCCACCATTGCATTCACCAAAATAACCAACTTTACCATCACATTCACCAGAACCATCAACTACTACTGCACATTCACCAGAACCACCAACTCCTGTTGCATATTCACCAGAATCACCAACGCCTGCTGTATATTCACCAGAACCACCAACTCCACCATTTCATTCACCAGGTTCATCAACATCAGCATTAGATTCACCAGAACCATCAACTCCTGCTGCACATTCAACAGAATCGACAACTCCTGATGCAGAACCTCCAGAACCATTAATCTTTGATTCACATTCACCAGAACCATCAATTCCACCATTTCATTCACCAAAACAACCAGCTTTACCATCACATTCACTAGAACCATCAACTCCACCATAACATTCGCCTAAATCTCCAATTCCTACTGCAATTTCACCAGATCTGCCAGGTCCTGCTGCAGAACCTCAAGAGCCATCAGCATCTGTTGCAAAAACACCAGAATCGAGAAATTCAAATTTGGAGACTTAAGGCCACCGTTTTCAACTGGTTACCAGTCGTTACCTCGTTACCACCTTGTTACCACCTCGCATACCATTTGTTACCACATCGTTACCACTCGTTACCTCTTTTAGTAACAACGCAACTTTGCACTATCACATGTGTCAAATATTTAGCTCTGTTCCTTTCCTATCTTGGAACTTTCGGAACCTTGGGAACCTGCAATTTATCTTTATCTGTGTATGATATTCGTGTTCTATGTATCTGGGAACTTTCGGAACCTTGGGAACCTGCTATTTATCACTATATGTGTATGATATTAGTGTTCTATGTATCTGGGAACCTTCGGAACCTTGGGAACCTGCGATTTATCTCTATCTGTGTATGATATTTGTGTTGAATGTATCTGGGAACCCTCGGAACCTTGGGAACCTGCCATCTCTGTAAATCAACTACATTTCATGGCTCAAAATTCGATTGCTTGTTTTAGGGGTTTCCACTGACTCATGAACCAATTAGAAGCCTCTCAGTACTCACCACCACTGGATGAAGGCAGTAGACCTGTTCTTGTTTCTGAGACGATTCTGATTGGTTATTACGAATGCCGTTCTGACAGTGGAAACCCCTTCCGTGAACCTATTTGATTGGTTCACGCGGCTTAAGATTACGTCATATTTCTACTTTTATAAATGGTACCCTAAGCACTTATAGGAATTATAGCCATGCTTAAAATTTTAGAAAAAAGCTGGTAACACTTTTTTGTTAGTTTTGGTGGTGTCGTCCATTTGCTTTTTTGTCTCAGACATATATATATATATATATATAGGTGTCGCGAAAAACATATCTGACCTTATTTTTCGTTTTTCTGGTTTTGTTTCAAGAGTTCTTGTAATAGTAGTTTATTGTTCAGGCAATTTATTTTCAAATTCAACCAAACTCATCATGAATAATAATAGGTGTCGCGAAAAACATATCTGACCTTATTTTTCGTTTTTCTGGTTTTGTTTCAAGAGTTCTTGTAATAGTAGTTTATTGTTCATATATATAGGTGTCGCGAAAAACATATCTGACCTTATTTTTCGTTTTTCTGGTTTTGTTTCAAGAGTTCTTGTAATAGTAGTTTATTGTTCAGGCAATTTATTTTCAAATTCAACCAAACTCATCATGAATAATAATAGGTGTCGCGAAAAAACATATCTGACCTTTATTTTTCGTTTTTTCTGGTTTTGTTTCAAGAGTTCTTGTAATAGTAGTTTATTGTTCAGGCAATTTATTTTCAAATTCAACCAAACTCATCATGAATAATAATCTCATAACTTTCCACAAATTAGTTAAAACTATAAGGTAAAAATAGGCTAAAATCAGGCTTTTTAGAGCAAAATAAGGGGCCTTCTCTTTGACAGCTGAAAATATTCTTAGAGATTAATAAACGGGGGGGGGGGTCCTAATAAGATCCGGGGGGTTGGAAAATTTTCGAAAAATTAACAAGCAGGGGGGGGGGGGCGTTTATTTGGAACCTAAGAGTATTTGACAGCAAAAAATGATAACAAATGCAACGAACTTGAAGAACTACCCCAATTTTCACAGTTTTTGTTACCAATTTATCGTTGCATTGCTTCATTTTTCCATTTTTAATTAACTTTGGGTTGAATACTATCTGACAGTTACATCAATATGCCTTCTTACCTGTCTTTAAAAATATAAATAAAAGTAATCAAGGAAAAGGACGCGAAAAAAAAAGACATAAGTGTGAGAACAGAGTAATCAAACTCGTTAGAAAAAGTACCATTAGAAGTCATACAAAATCAGCCTGAATAAATGCAATCGAAATTCCAGAGAACTTCATAATTCCCCAAAGAACATTACATTACTATGTCAAAACTCATATCACATAAATTTTACAGTTACGTCAGAGTAGACTACGCTCGCCACCGAAGAGGTTTATTTGGAAAGGGTAATTATATTTTATTGTTCGCTTCTTTTTTAAAGATTTGCCGGGTTAGAAAAGTATGAATTTCTTTGTACATATTTTACCTACCCCAAATATTTAGGAGGCTGAGTTTTATACGAATCGTCAAGTTGAAACAAACGATAAATGTATCAAGGTCTGTTTTATTTACCCCCTGGTGACTTAACAAAAGAGACTTAACTCGATGTAACAATCCAATTATTGAAAGTTTGTCTCGGCCTTTTTATAATGAGCGAGACATACGTTCTCTGATTACGCAATTTTCATCTTGACATTTTCGAGGCATTTTGATGTAACTGTTAGACTAGTAAACTGGTCGGTTATTACTTATAACCTTATAATAAAACTGTCAATCAAATAATGTAGACACTAATTAAATATTCAGCGCGCGTGAGAAAAAAGGAAAATAACCGACTAGAAGCTACTTCCAACGCCTTTTTTTCTTCACCTAAAATCGTAAGGATAGACATACAGATTTCTGTATGTCTGACCCGTGCGGGATTGCATTTATTTTTCTTTCTGTTTATTGCATTTTTGGAAATGCTCATTTATTTATATGTTCCCATGTTTAATGTTACTATGAAATATCATTTAGTCAAAAAAGTTGGATGGATTATCAAAAACCTAAAAAGGGTTGTAAAATTAAACAACGTTTTTTGAGGGAAGAAGCTTCTAGTCGTTGAAATTCAGAAAAGACACGCAACTTCACCCCTTCGATTCTTTTTATTTGGAGCTTGATTTTTTGTATATGGGTCTGTTTTCAACGACTAGTTTACTAGTCTATGTAACTGTCTGAGAGCTGATTATTAACCTCTTTTTCATTTTCAGTGATAATGAAGATTTAACATCCCAAAGTAGCAACCTGACTATGATCCTGCCAATTTTGCCTTGAAATAGAGCATTTTGAATATGATGACTTTGGTTACATCATTTGTATGTTGATTTAATAAAGTGAAAACTCCACTATTAGATTTATTTAAGACTATCAAAACTAAAAACAAGGTTACTTGTTCACGATTTTAATCCCCTTCAAAACAGTGATATATATTGTGTTATCTTGAATCAATTACATGACTGGAACAGACTGGAAAGAGAATTTAACTTTTGAAAGGTTGTGAGAAAATGAAATTAGACATCATACATGAAAGGATTTTATTGATAAAAATGTAACACAAATTGGAATGTCCCAAAAACAACCTCATATTTTTGAACATGTTTTGAACAGCTTTTCTCAAGATTGGTTCATTTAATTTTTCAGATTTAGTACACAAAGATGAGAATAAGCATAACTATAAGGAGGCCCGGAAAACCCGAGTTATAAAAACTCGAGTTACAAAAACCCGAGTTACAAAAACCTGAGTTACAAAAACCCGAGTTACGACGAATGTGACGTCATAAGTCTCAAATCATGACGTCATAAGGGGACTTCTTAACTCGAAAAAGTTTTTTACTGTTGTTTTGTAACCGGAAATATTTTTTTAAAATTTTGTTTTAGAGTTACGTAGCTCGAAAATAAAATTCAAATTTCAATTTTCGAGTTACGTAACTTGAAATTGAAGTACATTATTTGAACTTTCGAGTTATATTCAGGTGAAACCAAGTTGGCCAAAAATTATAGAATTCATATCATTAATAGATATACACCATTTCTTTCGAGAAGAATCAATAGATCCGATTAGAATAGAAACTTATTTCAAAGCGGAAATGATAGAAACAGCGTCAAAAGATCTAATTTACAAAACAATAATTATAATAGACCAGAAGAGCAGACGTCATAAACATGATTTTGAACAATCAAAAAATATTTTAAACAATCATTCTAAACGTTTATTTTTGTTCATTGCGCAATCGAGAATCTTTTAACGAAATATTTGTTGTATTGTTTTATAAGAACATCTAAAAATTCGAAGCCTTCCGATCTTTAACTTTTTTTAGTTGAGCCTTAGGGCCTTAAAATTTTCTTAAAATGTTCCTATTTCACTATTAGCATTAGGTGAGTATTTTCTGCATCTTCTAAGATTAAGAAATTAGGTGTTTTTGACGTTTTGAGTCCATAAGGCCTTAAAAAGTCAAGAAATGTTCTTAACCTATTGTTACTATTTTTGCCCTCGAAACCTTCTGTTCTCGTATTGTTTATTCTTAAAGAATGTGTGAAAAACCTAAAGAAACTACAAGTTCTACCGAAGTTTTTTAGCGAAAGGACAATGAATTTGAATTTAACAAATACAGATTGTGGAATACAAAATGTATTTCGAGTAATCGAATCTTTTAGATTTTAGTGTACTTCACCCAACAAACCTTCAGAAATTCCCATTAAACCTTCGGAACCTTGGGAACCTGCCATTTATCTCTATCTGTGAATGATATTTGTGTTTTATGTATCTGGGAACCTTCGGAACCTTGGGAACCTGCTATTTATCTCTATCTGTGAATGATATTTGTGTTTTATGTATCCGGGAACCTTCGGAACCTTGGGAACCTGCCATTTATCTCTATCTGTGATAATATTTGTGTTTTATGTATCCGGGCTCGTATCCGGGAACCTTCGGAACCTTGGGAACCTGCCATTTATCTCTATCTATGAATGATATTTGTGTTTTATGTATCCGGGCTCGTATCCGGGAACATACGGAACCTTGGGAACTTAATATTTTTCACTGTCCGTGTGTGATATTTGTGTTCTATCTATGTTAGAACCTTCGGATCCTTGGTAACCTGCCATCTCTGTAAACCAACTACATTCCATGGCTCAAAATCAGATTGCTTGTTTTAGGGGTTTCCACTGACTCATGAGCCAATCAGAAGCCTCTCAATACTCACCACTGGATGACCCACAGACGGCTGCACGGACTTTAGGTGTCGAACCGGGTTCTGGGCCTACTTTTTAAAAAATTTGTGTTTTTTGATACTTGTATTTTGTCGTTTGTCTTGTTCTTGTTCTTGTCTGTTGTTTACCCTTTTTTGTTTCTTTGTATTTGTGTGGGAGTTTTTGTTTATTTTTCTATGTTTGTTAGTTTGTTTGGACTGCGGGTCGGTTCAGGGTTATGCAATCTGGGGGAGGGTGAGTGTTGGACGTCCATAAAACATGTCAGTATAGACCTAACTCTTCATACAAAAATTATGGGAAACGCATGTTTGGACTTTGTACCCTATGCTGCACTCAAGCACTTAAGCCAAAGTCCCGCAAAGGCGGGACAAAAATCAGTTTTTTGAAGTTTGCAAAAAAACGCCACATAGAAGATCTTTCAAATTCAGTATGTGAATAGAACAGTAAAAAATACAACTTTTCTATTTTTCCTTTTTTTGCAAAAGTTCTAGGAATACAAATAAAGGGATAATGATGATTGAATACTATCCATTGATGTCCCGCGGCACTATCGTAAAGCTAGAATCGCTTCGCATACTCTTCGCTTGAGAAAATGATTGACAGATTGAAGTTTTTCACCCGCGCAGGAGTTCGCGGAGCGTTCTCGGTTCAATCCTCGGACCGCGCTAAAAATGGTAGACTGAGCTGAGATAGATCATTTCGATGGAAGTTGTTGGAATGTTTACAAGGCTCTTGACAGAAAATCGTTTGTTTTATTGTCAATGATGACAGTGTGGTTATTAATTTTGCTAGATCTGACAAATTGATGTTTGTAAGTGCACTTTATAGTTTTGATTCCCATTGAAGAATCATATTCTGGTTTTCATGTTATTAGATGCTGTTTTAGAGCTTTAGGTCTACACTGCATGTTTAAAGCCGCTGCGCCTGTCGCAAGTCAGGGACTCCAGATTGCATTGGTTGGGTTTTTGAGTGGGTTTTTGTGTTTGTGTTTTTCTGCTTGGCTTTTTAAACTTTATGTCTATTGGTTTGTTGGTTCTTTTTCGAATAAAATTCTCATTTCTTGACAGGATGTTTGATTGGTTTGATTTATATATTTAGAAAAATTCAAAAAAATGGAAAAAAACGTATAATTATAAAAATATTAGTGCCTTTTTATGTTTCATCTTTATTTTATTTAGTATTTTCAACACTTTCTCTCTTTGAGGTCAGATCTCTGATCTTCACCATATATACTTGTAGTTAACTCCCGGGTCAAAAATTTTCGAGATTTTAGTAATTTTCAATTCAAATTCCGGTACCAAATTTCACTCTCGGCCCAGGAGTGAACTGCAATATTGCAGGGAAGAAATACTGGTCTGTAGTACTTTACCACACTTTTGCCCCCCTTGTTTTTATAAACAGGGACAACATTTGCTTCATATCTTTATTTAACATCCTCGTGTCCATGCCGGTTTCGTCTAACCAATAAGTCCCTTTCTATCTAATTTAAATTCGTCTTTGTATTTGGGCTTTTATAAAAAAAACACTTCTTAGAAGGATATCTCAGTTAGTTTCAACTCATTGGGTCCATTCTGAGATTGAGAATATGCTCATGTCCATACCGGTTGCGTCTAACCTATATGGCCATTTTTGAAGACCAGATTGAAGAATACAGCGAGAGTAATGAAAGTGATAGTGAAGAAAGTGCGGGAGAAGTCATTAAATCGTCTTACATATGGAATCTTTGTACGTGTTTTCTGCTAATTTTTAAAAACTTTTCATCATTATTCTTGTTATCCAAGTGAACTTATCCTAGCAGATCAAGGACGCTTTTTTATTACCAAAGTTCTTCGTGCAGCAGTTAAATAGGATTGATTCGTATATACAAGTATAGTCGAAACTGATGATACAATTTGTAAAGATGCTGCCATTGATTGGAACAAAAAGGATATTGCAAAAAAAACGTTTTGAATCCAAAGGTAGCTGGGACTGAAGCAGGAAATCCAACCCCCCCCCCCCCCCAAGAGTCAAGGAAAAGAAAAAGGGATCCTGAAAACTGGAAAATAAATTTCAGAGTTAAAGATTAAAGCTGTTAACTCAGCACAAAATTTCTCCCATGAAACCAAAGAGAAGCATGGCAAAACGAAACAAATTGAAATCAAATTGAAAACTTTAAAACTACCATGCCCAGAGAAATGCAAACTGGGGTACTATGAAAGATTTAAGCATGATGAGCGTTTGAAAATATTTCATCGTTTCTTTAAACTGGTAGATAAATCACTTCAATATCAACAAATCGCATTTTTAGTTACCAGAAAACTATTGAAAAGACCAAATAAGAAAGCTGACCACATTCCAAAAAGAAATTGTGAATTTACTAGGACATACCATCATCCGAAAAAGGACTTGTGTAACACGTGTCAAACTTTCATGAATTTGCCTAATTCATCTAAAGAGGAAAAGGAGTCTCAGAAGCGACATATCGAAGGTAAAACTACGGCCAGAGAGATCAAACAAGCCAGCAAAGCAAAGGCTAAGAATAATCCCGAAGTTTTGGCAGTATCATTTGATCTATAGAAACAGTGTTGCTTTGTAACAGAATTAGAGAGTATGGACACTCACTGCTATTTCTGGAGTGAGTTTGGTTGTAATAAAGGATCGATAGAAGTGGCAACATCATTGCAAAAATTTATACGAAAGGGATCACAAGAAGGCATCAGAGAGCTCCACTTATTTTGTGACAGGTGTGGCGCGTGATCTATGTCATGATATCCAAAACAGAGTGTGAAATCGATTCCATTACAATCACTTTTCTTGTTTCCAGTCATTCACAGAGCGAAAACAACAATGCACATTCAGTCGTTGAGCATTCTACATCGAAAGCTACAATTTACTCACCAGGTGAGTTGGAGGCTGTTATCAAAGTAGACAAAATCGACTTTAAATTATTTTTCCTTATAACCTGAAAAACCATTAACACGCCTTCCCAGCGAAGTGACCGCCCCACCCGCAACACCTTTTGAACAAACATTTGCTGATTTTTTTGAATGTGTCGGTCAGCATTACCTCGTCATCAGGGATCGATTGTCTGGTTGGTCGGATGTCTTTCGCTCATCTAAAGGATCGCCACAAGCAGGATCAGAGGGGCTTATCTGCTGCCTTCGAAATTGTTTCGCCAGATTCGGTGTTCCAGAAGGAATTTCTAGTGATGGAGGTCCAGAATTTGTCAGTAAAGCTACAGAAGATTTCCTTGCCAAATGGGGAGTTCGTCATCGCCTATCATCTGCTTATAACCCGCAGTCAAATGGCCGAGCTGAAGTTGCTGTGAAGACAACCAAACGTCTCCTTCGATCAAACACATCTCCATCAGGAATACTTGACAATGATCGCTTCCTCCGCGCAATGATGCATCTCAGAAACACCCCAGATCCAGACTGCAACGTCTCACCAGCTGAAATCGTACTCGGTCGACAAATCCGTGATGCATTTGCTTTCGTTAACAGACTGGAAAAGTTCAACAATGACAACATCAGCCCAGTTTGGCGTACTGCTTGGAAGAAAAAGGAGGAGGCCCTTCGACAACTATCAGGGGGGGTCGGGTTCAATAATCCGAAATGATAAGCCGTCGTCGAACATAGAGGTCGTCGTCGCCGCGCATAGAGGCCGTGGTCGGACATAGAGGTCGTCGCCGGACATAGAGGTCGTGGTCGGACATAGAAGTCGTCGTCGTTCATAGAGGTCTCAGCCCAATTTTTTTCGGTCTTTATTTTATAAGTTCTGGTCTGGAAATTTGACAACACAGTCTTCAAAATAACACCTTATCGTATTTGTGTATAGCAGAACGTCGTCTTCTTCGATAACATAGAGGTCTTGGCCGGACATAGAGGTCGTCGTCGAACATAGAGGTCTTGGCCGGACATAGAGGTCGTCGTCGAACATAGAGGTCTTGGCCGGACATAGAGGTCGTCGTCGAACATAGAGGTCTTTGGCCGGACATATAGAGGTCGTCGTCGAACATAGAGGTCTTGGCCGGACATAGAGGTCGTCGTCGAACATATAGAGGTCGTCGTCGAACATAGAGGTCTTGGCCGGACATAGAGGTCTTGGCCGGACATAGAGGTCGTCGTCGAACATAGAGGTCTTGGCCGGACATAGAGGTCGTCGTCGAACATAGAGGTCTTGGCCGGACATAGAGGTCGCCGTCGAACATAGAATTCGCCGGGGCGGTTCGCATCAACGAAGGCGGTTTATCTGGCGGGGTGGTTCTTGCTCAGGGTGGTTTTTGCGAAGCGATTATACATGATACATGAGCGAAGCAGTTTTGCTATCGTGTGCATGTACCTTTAAATTCTATATACCAGGGGAGCGCCAAGGAAAACTTGATGTGCGTTTTCTACGGTACCGAAAACATCATTTCGATCCATCAGGCGGCACTTTCTCATACATTTCTATCCGTCGCTTCCGTAAATTTTTGGCAAGTTCACTCGAAAACAGCGAGTGGCGGCTAAATGAAACAGCTCGGTTGGATAATCAAAATAATTTCAAGATGGCGGGAGTTTAGGTGTTTTTTGATGGATGGCTGGACGTGTAATCTCAAATGACATCACTCAGGTTTGTTTTGATTTGATTTAAGTTTGTATTTTGATGACCAGCCAGGTCATTGATATGAGGGCTATGCATGTTTCCCTCCACTGATGCATTTCATGGCTTCACCCCCTGCTCGCTTTTTCAGTTTGAAGTTCATTTTTATTCATTTTCACGCTTTTAGCCTGAGACGTCCTATCTCATTTACACTGGGTGACGAATACCCCATGCAAATGCTCACCCCGTTCATTTTCCAGGATGTGCCTGACTGATTGCATTGCATTTGCTAGCACAATGCGCTGCACACAGCTATCGTTGTTGGATGATTCAAATGAAGATGTTGCATTCAAATTTGAATCATCATTGTGATTTCAAAATGTAAACAAAAATAAAAATCTTTTACAGAAAAAAGTTTTCGCATTATATGAATGATAATTTAACACTCTTTATTTTTTTTCAGAAATGTTAGTAGTAATTAAGATATGTAACAAAAATATTTGATAAATGTCCAGTATGTCTAAGAGAGGAACCACGAATGGCTTTGATGGGGTCAGAGGAGAAAAGACAGCGAAACGATTAAAATACTTCCAAAAAAATCAGCCAGCCGGAAAATGGCGTCATATAATAAAGCGTGTGAAAGTTGAAAAATAAATAAAAATAAAAAACTTTAGTGATAAACTTTATTTTCTTTTGTTTGCCTTTAAGTAGCTATTTTTAAAACTGTTGTATTTAATTACACTTGACAAAAAAGAAAGTTTTTCTAAAAGTATATCTACGATTTCAATTTTTAGCTTTTTTCGATTTTTGAACTTTTAGAGGCCAACTAGAATATTTTTCCAATAGGGGCCACCTAAATCCTAGGGGGCACCTAAATTCTTAGGGGAGACCTAAATTCTTAGGGGGGACCTAGGACCTGCTTATAAGCCATGCATTTTACGCGATCTCACGGTATATGTGTACTATACAGGGTCAATTTTCAGATTTTCTGCTTAGGATTTGTGTACTAAAAAGCCAAAATTATATGTCAAATCTTGATTCATTTTAGATTTTTGTAGAAAATTTTTTTAAATCCTCAAATTTTTTAAAATCCTCAAATTTTTTTGTCAATTTTTGGTGTGACAAAAAATGGAGAAAAATTTTTACTACCCAGGGTAGTAAAATAACAAAATAGGGGGTATCTATGTGTAAATTTTTGAAAAACTTTTACTGCCTGGGTAGTAAAAACTGTTAAAATTAGCAAATTTTAGCTATTTTTTGCAACACAAAATCCAATTACGTCAGCTTTTTGGCATGCCTAATAGGGTAATGCCTTTAAAATTGTTGTTACTAAAAAGGGTAACAGGGGGTAACACAGGGTAACAGAATAGCATTATCTTCAAAATTGTTGTTTATTGTGTCAATTTTTCTTTTCTTTTTGTATTTGTATGTTTAAGTCCAAATTGAACTCTGCTATGGTCATGCTTTATTGAAACTTTTATTATGTGACTTATAAATTTAATATGACTAATGATTTTGAAAAACTTTGTAGTAGAACTTGTAGTAGTTAGTATTATGCTAATCAAATGGACGATACGGTTTTCATATTGAAATTAAATTCAAGAAACATATTTTGAATTTTAACAGCAGATTATAAATGTTTACCTAGGCAAATATTTCTAGAACCTTTTATTCTGAATTGAGTTTCTATTTTCAGAAATGCCCATTGAAAGTTTGGAAACTCTATTTGACCATTTCCGAAGCCTAGTACATCAATTGAGAAATGAATGGCAGTCTCTCCCAAGAAGTGAGGATGACATGTCTGGAATTCTTGTTCGTGTTGAAAGGATGTACAGGCACTTGAGTACTCTGGAATTGATGTATGGAAGAACAGTACAGTTGAAACAACTTGTTGAAACAGCATCAGAACTTTGCAGAACATTAAATGAACTTTATTCTCAACCACTGAATTCTCCAAAGACTTTTATTTTTACTGAACAAACTGGCACTAGGGGAAAGCCAAAAATCTTGATTTCAAAAGACCTTCTTGAGTTTTACTTAAAAAATCAATTTTCTGTTTCTGAAATAACTTGTATGACTGGAATAAGTCAAAGTACTATAAAGCGTAGAATGTCAGAGCATGGATTAACAGTTAAACAATTTTATTCTGACATTTCTAACCATGAACTTGATGAACAAATTTTGAGAAAGCTCAATGATTTTCCTAATACGGGCTACAAAAAAATGAAAGGGTTTCTTCTTTCTTCTGGTATTCGAGTACAAGAAATTCGAATTCGAGAATCTATGAGAAGAGTAGACCCAGAGGGTGTTATTCTAAGAACTCTTCAGTCAAGAACTGTAGTAAGAAGGAAATATTCTGTAGCTGGACCTCTTTCACTTTGGCACATTGATGGCATGCACAAATTAATTGCGTAAGTTTCATTTTATTCCTAACTTGTTTATTTTACAATTAAATACCTTAAGAGAAGAAATTTTGGCAGGAAGAAATTTTGGCGAATGAGCCCTTTGCCAATTTTGGTGCAATTTGGCGGAATTTATTTTGGCGAATTGATAAAATTTCTAAATTTGGCGAGAATTAATTTTGGCGAACGACCCAATTTTTTGTTGCATATTTTAGCTGAAAAACAATGAAAAATGGGTTTTTTAAGAGAAATAGAGACTAGTATGAAAAAAATTAAATTTAGCGAGAATTAATTTTGGCGAATGATTTATAAAATTAAATTTGGCGGGAAGAAATTTTGGCGAATTTTTTAGGTAATTCGCCAAATTCGCCAAAATATCTTTCCATCAAAATTTCTTCCCTTAAGGTAGTTATTTTTTAACATTTTCTCAATTTTGGTACTGTAGTTATTGTTTTCTTGATCTCCCATTACATGAGAAGAGGAAATGCATCTCCAAAGTTTTCGAGGTTTTGGTGTTATGTGTGTGCTATGTGAAAAAACTTATGAGAAAATAGATCATCATGCCTCGACTAACAGTTGCTCAAAGAAGATGGAGAAACTGCTGGCAAAATATAAAAAGAAAGAAAGTATCAAAATTCAATAAATTGTGTTTTTTATCATTTTGTCTTCTTTATAGAGTGATTGCTGTTTTTAATGATATTTTGAAATTACGAAAAGAAAAAAAAGAACTCTCGAACTACTTTTTCAATACAAGCTCAAAATTCAAGTTAGAGCATCCTCTATATGATAAAAAAGAATGAACAAAAAATTTTAATCCCGAAGCTCAAGCTCACAAACCTCAACAAATCTGTATACTTTTTTGGTGCACCCGGTATAATTGGAATTTGTCTTTCTTGCTGGTTTTTGTTGAAATAAGTTACATATTAATTATAGGGGATAACACTTTCATGTCATAGTGTCCTCCTGGTTCAGTCCCCAGGAAAAAGATTTTGCCAGGTCAAGAAACCTTGCTCCTGGAAAGGAAAGAAAATTCCTTCGCCCTCCTTTTATAGAGTGCCTGCCATAAGTAGCAAAATTTCTTATTTTGAAAACTTCAACCACCACCATGATTGTAATTTTTTATAGATATCGGATGGTTATTCATGGATGCATTGATGGTTACTCCAGAAAGATCATCTATGTTAGCTGTAAAAACAATAACAGGGCTGCAACTGTCTTGGGTCTTTTCCTTGAGGGAATAAATGTCCACGGAACTCCATCAAGGGTTCGTTCAGATAAAGGAGGTGAAAATGTCAAAGTTGCACGATTTATGCTGGAACACCCTGATAGAGGACCTGGTTGTGGTACATTCATTGCATCCAAGAGTACCCACAACCAAAGAATCGAGAGGTTGTGGGTCGACGTCTACCAATCTGTCACACAAGTTTATCAAGCCATTTTTACGTCATTAGAGAGTTCAGGATACCTGCATGTTCATGATGAAGTTCATTTGTTCTGTCTCCATTATGTGTACTTGCCAAGGATCAATCGACATCTTCAAGAGTTTACTAATGCATGGAATTGCCATCCCCTCAGTACTGAAAGGAACCGAAGTCCAAACCAAATGTGGATTGCAGGGCTCCATAAAATTAGAGGGTCGGGCTCCTCCATAGATCAGGAGATTTGGGAGCCTCAAAATGATGCAAGTACATTTTCAAGATTATAATCTTTTTACTTGACACTTTCAATAAGATAATAGTAAATAATGCTGAGATTTGTTGTTTTACATTAATTTAAGTTCTCATAATCATAACACTATTAAATTAAGAACATGACCTTAACAACCTTAAAGGAAGAAAATTTAGCAAGAAAATTTGTTTTCCAGTCATCTGCCAAATTTAATTTGTTTTATGTATTTTCCTAATTAATATTTCAGGCTTTACATATAGCTTTTCTTTTTTTGGACCTACCTGGAGGTCCTATAAATTAACCTTTGTCCGTCCGTTCGTCCGTCTGTTACCAGCTTTTCTCGAGATTGGCTCATTAGTTTTTTCTGATTTTCGGCACAATGATGCAAAATGGTAATGCCCAAAATGTGACGGAGCCCGATTTTTGAAAAAAATTTATTTCCGGCCGAAAATGCCGGAAATATGCCGGAAAAACCGTTTTTTTGGCATTTTCTCGAAATTTCGTCATTGGTTTTTTCTGATTTTTTGCACAAAGATGCGTATTAGCAATGCCCAAAACATGGCTGAGTGAGATTTTTGAAAAAAATTCTTTTCCGGCTGAAAATGCCGGAAATGACTGTTTTTGCATATTTTCATCGGACTTTTTCCTTTTATCTCGTTGTTTTTTCACACTAAAACATTTTCGCCAGAAAAACGTTATTCTTGAATTTCTCGAGCTGTACTTAATATTTTTTCATGAAATTTTGCACACTGATGCAAAATGGCAATTACATAAAATGTGATGGAGCCCGATTTCCGAAAAACATGTTTTTCCGGCCGAAAATGCCGGAAATATGCCGGAAAAACTGGTTTTTCACATTTTTTTCGAAATTTCATCATTACTTTTTTCTGATCTTTTGATTGCATTTTCTTACTCTCTGGCAATATTTCTATTTTTGTCTGACTCTCATCGTCAGGTAGGTCCATTCAGCATGTGGCTTGTTTTCTTTTTTGCTTGTTTTCTTTTTTGCTTGTTTAACAATTTTGACTAAAAATTCCTGCAACTGGCAAATTAAAATCCCACCAAACTTGAATTTTCCAGCCAATCACCAAATAAAATTTGCGCCAAAACTTCTTTAAGGCACTAGACAGGGAGTTGATGATACCAGTCAAAGAAAAACAGTGAATAATTGTGTAATGTACTGTTTTCTCGGAATCTTTATCATCTACAGGCTTAGATAAATTCGCTTGTCATTTTTACCTACTGAATCTGCATAAAAAATGACATTGAATCTTCAATTTTAACTTGTGATATCATTAATTCACATAAATTATTCTCAAACGTACGTGTCCAGTAAAGGTTTTCACAAATGCTAAGTAGATTTTTTGTCTGTTTGTATGTTCATATGATTGAGAAAGGCTAGGTTGGCATTTGTCCCGAAATCAGCTGCCTGTCTATATAAAGCCAATAAATCTTTAGTTAAATGTTCTGAACCTTTTTTTATAGGAAGAAGCTCTTCACTATGGGATTGATTGGGGTGGTCCAGTTACCAATTACCAATATAATCATATTGTTAATGTTGAGTCAATAAATTCTTCACTTAACGAGGATGATATAGACTTATTGAAGACAACAATTAATCCTCTACAAGAAAGTGAAAGTATGGGTACAGAACTGTATTTTGCTACACTTGACTTTGTGCAAAGCAGGTGTCAATGACTTGTACACAAAGAATATAATAAGTTTATTTCTGTAAATAGATTTCCACAATCCAGTAATAAATAAAAATCTTTAATTTAATGAGATCATTGACATAATATCTAGTGTTAAACCTTGGACTTCGCTTCCCTTGTATCAAATCAGCCTGCAGCTTGCAACTTCTTCCGGATACCTTCTCAAGAAGTTACTCTTAGGTGCCAAATAAACGGGGGGGGTTAGAATAAACAGGGGGTTGGAAAATTTTAATAAATGGAGGGACCTAATTGCCAGGGGGTTGGAAATTGTTCTTCCAAAACCCAAAAATGAGGTAAATATAGGCTAAAATCCTTATAAGGTCCGGGGGTTGGAAAATTTTCGAAAAATTAACAAGCGGGGAGGCTGTTTATTTGGCATCTAAGAGTACTAGCTTGTTATTTAACATTTGATAATCCTTTGGGTTAGACTGAAGGTAATGTATTTTTCACTTGTTGACAAATAAATGTAAAATCCTGAATCAGCTCTCTATTTTGTTTTTGGAATAGAGCACTTTGTACAACAGATATTTTCTTTCATGTTTCTAGTTGATAAACCATCATAATTTCTTAAAACAATATTATTTAATGATCTTGTTTTTCAATAGACTTGACAAATTTATGTTTATTTTTTACAAATGAAATTCATATTTTTCAGCAAAATAAAAGTAAAGAAAAAATAAGGAGAATGCAAAACGAAAAAGTCACAAGATTATTGGATAACCTTCAAGAAGGGATCGACAAAACACGTCAAGAGCTAAGATGTCTGGGAACTGAAAGCACAACACCGCAGCGCATCACAGCATCAAGTTCAAGTGCACAACAAAACACAACAACAAATGCAAATCGACAAGAGCGCGTTGATCATGAATTAAGGTTAGTAGTCCCTCATTTTGCTACCACTAAATGCTAATTTACATTTAACGTTTTAAAAATATTTTGAAAGTAGGGCACACAGGGGCACAGTGTGCTTAGAAAATAATTGCAATAACCTGTATGCTTTTTGTAATTCAGAGAAGATTTGTGTGCAGGGTACTAACCTTCAAAAATCAATGTGAAAGTGACTTTAGAGTGGCCTGTTGGACCCCCAAATCCCTTTTAAACACCCCCGCTGGTCATTTTTTTTGGTATGGACTTTCTGGGAAAAACTCAATTAAGGGGTTTCCCTTGGGCATATAGTGTAGGGACAGGTGTGTACCATTTAGCAAAAAATCCAAAAAAGTCAAATTGAGCTGATTCATTTAAATGTTTAGCTAAAAAAACGATCAGAGAAAAAAGTTTAGTTCCTGTATTTTCTGTGTTTCTTAAACCAAGGATTTAATAACAGTCTGGCTTCAGGCATTCACATTCAAAATGGTAGTCAAGATATGAACAAATTCGAAATGGCAATAAATAACTTCTTAGTTCATTTGATTGGTTTGCATCCACACCATTTACAGTTTAGCTTTGTTGGTTTTGACTAAAAGCATACCTAGGGTACTGACCCTTGCCATTATTTAAAGGGTTGGTCTAAATCCTTCAGAATATTTTGCATGAAATTTATGACAACAAAGGCTAATGAATTTTGTTGACATTATTATAATAGTCAATGGGCCAAGGAAGTTGGAATTCATTACAAACCAATTCTTGAGGAAATTGAAATTGAAGAATTATTCCTAAATTAAGATGATGGTTTTTTTGGTGCGGAAAGGTGCTAAGTGCATTTTGTAGCCAAGACATTCTAGTTTTTAGTTCAGCAATCGTTAAGCAACAGAATCTTTAGAATTCTCAGAATATTTGAGGAAAAAAGCTTTTACCACAGCTGTTACCAGGGGTGCATACCATTTGACTTAAAACCCATAAAAGTCAAACAAAGTGTTTGGTAAACATAATGTTTTATTTATAATTTTACCTAAACAGCACATCAGAGCAAACAAGCTTTTTTGATAAATCCAGAAGCTGTTGCATTGCTAGCCTGGCTATTGCATTGCAAATTCAAAGCTTTTCTCACATCTCGGCTACCATTTTGAAAATATGTCACTGACCTAAAACCACGGCAACAGATTCCGAAATGGGAGCCGCTGAAATAAGTTTTGGAACAAAGTTTTGAATGCATTTTTCGTGCGCTTGCAATGCTAGATGAAACAAGCTCTGTGTTAGGTTGACAGCTAAACAAAACCAACAAGAAGTGTTAATGGTGTAAGCTGTTGACAAAACGCATGGTTTACTGAACGAAGTAAACAAAGAAAAAAGCCTGTTGGCTCTGATGTGCTGTTTAGGTAAACTTATAAATAAAACATCATGTTTACCAAACGCTCTTTTTGATTTTTATGGGTTTTAAGCTAAATGGTATGCACCCTTATATTAACTCCCACGATATAGTCGGGGCTACATGCTATGATTGTTCCATGCCACGGTCAATTGCAAATGTTGCAGGACTATGATTCACAATAATTGGCAATTACTTTTTTCATTCAGGCATCTGTTTCCACCATTGAGTGGGAAGGCTAAAAGGAATGAGAAACGCAACTCTCTACCCGCAAAGAAACAGAAGACACAGGACGATACATTCACTCGTGAATACTGCTGTCTGCCATCAACAGATGCAAAGTTAACTCCAAATGCAGATGAAATGCTAAAATTACAAGAAGCTGGGCTTGGGAAAAAGAAAGTTACTTTTGATGTTGATGACCCTCATAATATCGTCTATCAAAGACTGACCCGAGAAATATTTCCACGATTAAGTGATGCAGGGGGGTTTACTCTACATAAGGCAACATCAGGAGGATACTCAAGAGCCCTGGTACCAATTGACCTCGAATGGTACAACATCAAGGACTTGAGAATCAAATCTGTTTGTGGAAATGGCATTCTCTATGCAAAACCCCTTCAAAAGGATTTGGATCTATCAAGACTCAGGCCCGAAGAAGTAGGTTTATGGATATTTTTAGTCAATTATTTTTAAAAGACTGTATTATTTCAGTCAAAAATCCTCATTGGGAAGATATAGGAAAAAGGTCAAAAATGCTTGTTCAAGGATTAATGAGCAATTAAATCATTTATTGTCAAAAAAATTGAATCAGTTTCAACCATGATGAGTCTGCCTGCTAAAAATTCAAAAAAAGCTAATTTTATTCCCTCTAAAAAAAAGAAGTTAAATAAAACTATAAACTTAAAAGAATTTTGGAAAAAAAGACTTGCTAAGAGTAGTGCATGCAAAATTTTGATTGCAAATTGAGCAATCCTCTGAAGCTCGTAAAACTCGTGAGGGCCATTTTTGTGTTTTTTGGTTCGCTACAAAAAAAATATAAATGAGAACTGTACTAAAGTCTACTTCATATTAGCTGTCAGTAAAATTTAAAATTCCCATAACTTTTGATACAACAGGAGGATGTAACAATTTTCAGTGATTAACCCCCCCCCCAAGCATCAGCTGACTCCCCGGACACCCGAAATTACCCCCAGACAAGGCAAATTTTGATGAATTTTTGCTACCCTTGGTCAATATATCCTCCACTCGGGGTGTACGAACATTTTCTGGAAGAGCCCTATGTAACAAATTTTTGTATCTTTCTCACAGCTCAAAACGTCATGACGACATATAATTAGCAATTACCCAGATGAATTTTACTCTCAGAGGAAAGCTTTAAGTCTGATTTGGGAATTGGATGAGTGCTTTTTGATGAGAAATGACACTACTTTTTAGTTTTTTTTTAATGGAAAATAACTTTTAAATATTGATACATGGCTCTGGTTTTTTAACTAATCGAGCACTTTAAGGCATTGGTTTACCACACTTGTTAAAAATAAGAACTGATGATGATTTAAAATTTACTTTTAGGTCAACTTGATAAATTTGTCCAATACATGCAACAAAAAGGTTGGGCCTTATACGAATTGTTTAACATGCAACAGTCCTGTACTGGTGTCAAATTTCACCAGTCATGTATGGTAAGCTGATTTAAGTTTTGGCTTTCTCACACTCTAAACTAGCAGCCAATTCGATTGACTTCAAAATATGCCAATTTTGCCCTGATTGCCAATTATTTTGCATTCGATTGACATTTGACATTATTGGCAAATTTGGAACCTTTGGAACTTACCTCCGTACAAAACACTGTTCCCACGAGATCTGTTTTCTTTTCGCTCCAATTTTGCCACTTTTGCCAAAGATTTTGAGAAATAGAAGACGTTCCAATGCTAAAGGAAAACAATGCCGATCGGGAATTTGATTGATTTAAAGAATCGCTCACGCGTATAAACACTTCGCGCTCTACAAACGCCGACAGAAAGCTGCTGATGAAGCATTACAAAACAGAAATCATAATGGCGGCGTAGCGCGGTGTACGAATTTGCCATGAAAGCTATGGATTTGGCAAAGTTGGTGAGTATGGCAATCGAATTGGCTGTAGTTTTAAGGAAGGTTTTTTATTGAACTTGGACAATTATACATAGCACAGCATTTCAAAAATGACCTTTGAATAATGTTGACTGTCCATACACGACCCAAATTCTGCGGAAATTTTGAAAAATATATATTTTATCGTAGAGGTTTGTCCTGAATCTGGATTTTTTAGTGATCTGTTAGAACTTTTATTTGTCACTTTTCTTTCTATTTAGTGAAAGTCCTGAGTTAAGTCACGTAAAAAATGGCAACTTCTCGGGTGGTAACATTCCTGGCAATCCGAAAAATAATGGTGAATTTTCTGGTGGTAACAGTCCTGGAACTCAAAAAAATGATGGTGAATTTTCTGGTGGTAACAGTCCTGGGTCTACGAGAGTCGAAAATAATGATTTGAAAATCAAAGCTCTCATTCACATGTTTCCAGAAACCGAAAGAGAAGTTCTGGAGAATGCCCTCAAAGAAAATGAGTTTGATTTAAACGAAGCAATGGATGACATTCTTTTTTCCAGACCTGTATTTAATCGCAAGAATTTTGCAACTCTTCAAGATCTTCAAGACTATCTTAAAAAGTCGCTTGATGGCCCAACAGTAAGATTGGAAGTTGACGTTGATGACGCATATTCTGACATGATGGGCTATTTCAAGTCTTCCAGATTTTCAGTAAATTCTCCCATGAAAATAGATTTAAAGCCAACATCAGATACTGGCGGGGTCCTTCGTCAATGCTTCACAGATACATTTCATCGATTTATTGAACAGTGGTTCACTCCATGTCACAATTATTTATCATTTTTGCCCAGCTACAAAGGCAACGTCAGTGTAACCAAACTATTCGTCGTGCTAGGGAAACTCTTGGGAAGTTCGATAAAACAGCTAGGCTTGGGGTTGAAAGTCTTCCCAGCCTCTGTTTATGCATACCTTTCCACCGGTTCGATTAGTGAGACCATTCCAATCCTACCTGGAGATGTCGCTGACATGAAAAAAGTTAACGTCTTGGAAAAGGTTTTTATCGTTTATATCTTATTTAATTTTTACATTTTAAGGTATGTGTTCACCTTTCTTGACACATTCTCTTTAATTGATCATATCTTTAGAACAACAAATTTTTATATATCAAAAGTATATATTTTTTGAAAGCCAATAATATTCTTTTTCTAATGGTAAAAGTTTCAGCTGAATTTAAAAAACTATCCTGCCCAGGATTAAAATCTTAAGAATTTTAACCTTACCTACTTCAAAGAAGTTAAAGTCACCCATAGCTTTTGAATTTTGAAAAAATAATTTCGATACTATGTTCCCAATAGATTGAACTAAAAAAGTGTCTTGGGATTTTTTTTCGGATTGAGTTTAACTCGTTAAATCATTAATTCTGTAAAAATATCGATAAAAAAGTAAATTTAAATGTGATTTTTTCAGTTATCTGTAAATTGAGGAAAAACAACTCGGTTAGAAATAAAATCCTAAGACACTTTTTAAGTTTGATCTTTTGGGAATCTTATAAAAAAAGAATGAAGTCGATAGCTAAATGCTATGGGTAACTTTAACTTCGTTAAACGTAGTATGGTATGGTAAAATTTCGTTTTTTTCTACATCAATTCTCAACTTCAGTTGAGCTAGAATCTGAGAATGTCTGTCTGTATGTCTGTCTGTCACCAAAACTTTGGGGCAGGCTGGAGACTTTAAAAATGATCCGATTTGGCTGAAATTTTGCACACTTGATCTTTGGGTGAATCCCTGGGGGTGTTTTTTTCATTTTTCCAAAATTTTGATTTTTGGGGCCTGGTTTAATTAAGTAATCAGAGAAATGTGTCAAAAATGTTACTATTCAATAGATGTGAAAATAAACGTCAGCTTAATTCTTTCTTTTATCTTTGTTGTTTCCGAAAGAGACAATTATTTGAGTAAATAATCCATCATAAGACGAACTTTGTTTTAAACTTTAAATGTTTATAACTCTGGATCAAAAAAAGATTATAAGATTGCGATTTTACCAAAATGAAATCCAGTAACTTTTCTTTCACTTTGACTGAAAAAAAAAATTTTGACAAAAAATCGGAAAAAAGGTGTACACATACCTTAAGAAAAAATAATTTGCGCCAATTAGTGAACGGCTGTCCAATACAAATTTTTTTGCAAAATGACACTCTAGTATTTATTTAGTTGAATTCTATAATTTTTTCTTTTGTTTCAGATTAACAAAGCAGCAAGTTCGTCAGACTTCGACCTCCTCAAAGCTGACGATGATGTGTTGGATGTTCTGAATGAATGCGGGGAAATAGGTTTTGTCCAGGTAATTATTATGATTATATATTCAGCGGATGTGCCAAAATAAATTGCCCTTTTAAAGGGAAATCTCCTGACCTCACTGAATTGACAAAGAATCAAGCTTATTCAATTAGAAAGGTAAACTTAAATTTGATGGGCCATTTATCAAATTTGAAAAAAAGGATTCTGTATCTGAAATTGCTCAAAACCGTCAAAAATCGACCTATCAATTTAGTTGAAGGTTTAGGTAGAGGGGGAGGTAATGACGATTTTTCTTGGACAAGTTGATTTTGGACATTTTTGGGTGCTGTTTTTTTTTGTGCTTATTTTCGCTTAAAATTAATATTAAGCCTCCTACCCTATGCACCAAGTTGACCAGAATGCCCCCAAAACGGATAACTTTGTATGGCGCTTCAGATGGTTTTAATTTTGAATTTGAAGGTAAGATATCGTTTTTTACATCAAAACGGTTCCAATATGGCCCTTGATGACTTGATTAGCTTCTGGAAGGTTTTGGGGTCTAGTACTGGTATGATCCAAGTTGGCCAGAATACTAAAAATCCATAAAATCGATATGTACCATTTTCTTCCCATTTTACCTACTTTTGACAATGGAATTGAGGAAGAAGCACTATTGTGATACTTAATTCAATAATTTGATGTCTAGGGGTATCTTAAAGATATGCACCAAGCTGTAAATAACACTAAAGTTGTAAAAATAGAGAAACACTATATTGTGATACTTGATTCAATAATTTGATGTCTAAGGGTACTTTCATAAAAATTGTTGAAATTACCACCTTCTGTCAATTCTACCTACTAATTTACAATTGAATTGAGGTAGAAGCACTGGTATAACATTCTTTTAAGTAGTTTGTTCACTTATTTGATACCTTGAGTACTTCGAACTAGGTATGTATTGTTTTTTAGTGTTTCAACTCGGATTCCATTGTCAAGTCCCCAAGGGTCATATTGGAACCGTTTTGATGCAATAAAACGATATTTTACCTTCAAATTCAGAATTGAAAACCATCTGAAGCGTCATACAAAATTGCTTATTTTGGGGGTATTCTTTCCAACTTGGTGCATAGGGTAGGAGGCTTAATATTCGTTTTCAACCAAAATTAGTATGATTTTCGGAATCAGCACCCAAAAAATGTCCAAAATCAACTAAAAAATCTCAAAAAAAGTTGATTACCCCCCCCCCCCTCTAGTTTAGGTTTAAAAATTTCTGGTGTCGATATACATTGTTTTATTATACCATGTTTTCTCCTCCTTTTCGTAACTTGATTTGTCATAACGCCCCATAATAAGCAATGATTTCGACGAGTTTGGGTCTCGGAGGAGAACTTAACCATTCGTGCAACTTCGTGTATATTCGTGCATTTGGTACTTTACAGACCGGTCTGTAATACACACTTCCCTTTTCCGGAACTCAGGAACTATTGTACCTTTTGACTTGAAATTTTCACCAGTGATAGGTCTTGACCATCTGAGACAATGTGCAAAAATCGGCCACCTGCGTGTTTAGCATTTTACAGACCGGTCAGTATTTCACCTAAAATGCTTACCATCTCCATAACTACTGGTCCGATCTCGCTAAAATTTTGAGAGCAAGCTTCTATTAACAATACTTATCACTGGTCAAAATTTCAAGTCAATAGCATTTTCCAATCTTGAGATATAAAAATTTAGTACAAAAAAGGCAAATTTGGACCGGTCTGTAAAATACACGCCTACAGCAGGTGAGCGAAATTGACCCTGTGCCCCTCATATATATAATGTCAAATGGACTTCCCGTACAAAATTTGAGGTAAAGATATGGAATGACGAAATTTTTTTAGAAGGTGTCAATCCATGATTTAGCCACACTGCCCAAGTTTCATGAAAAAAATTAGGTCTATCAAAAGTTATTAAAAATTTTCGGACAGGGCGGGGCTATAGGTCCCCCGAAGATGCACGACGGGTTAAAGTGTCATTGGGCTCTTCTAGAAAAAAAACGTTCATGGGGGTTAGAGGATAAATTATCTTTTCAGTGGTGAACCCCTTGACCCCTGGACACAAAAATTTCTCCCTGGACATTGGAAAATTCGTAAAAGTAAATGTCGTAAATTTCGCGACTTTTCGACCTCGCGAAAGTCTCTGCTCGCGTTTGTACACTTAGAGTAATAAGATTCGTTTTATGTTTCAGGAAGAAAACAAGCAACATGTTATGCAGAGCATAGTTTTGGATGGTGTTTTCGGCAAGCGTAAGATTTTGTACGACCAAATTAGAGAGGGTCTAAAGATCACAGGTGTGTTGGAGATTTTATCCAACAACCCTGAAATGATGGGATACTTTTTCATGTATGGTCATCAGATCACAATTGATAATTTCTCCTTCGATGACTCCAGTGTAGAGTTGATACCATTTTTCAAGAAATTCATCGATGTCGAGTCGGAGGACACGGTATTGAAAGTTTGTTATTATATTTCGGGAAGAAGAGGCGTTTCTGCCACATCGAAATTGCATGTCGAATGTGAACATTCCGATGCATACAACGCTTCCACATGTGATGAAGGAATAACGATTCCTTCCGGAGTTAAAGGCAATTACGAATTATTCTCCGTTTGTTTGAAAGGCGTTATGGAAGGGCGCACTTTTAATGTAATTTGAGTATATTTTCCAAACGGACTTCTAGCTGTCCAATGTATTTAGTTTGATCTTGGAAAGCTTTGATTATGTCTATGGTAATCAGACATACTTTAATTTTGTTCATGAAAGTGGATTTTGAGTACATGTTGTGTAATTTTGCTTCTCTTGTCGTAGAATAATTATTCATCCGACGGCATTATCATACTTAGTCCATATTTAGTATATTAGATTCTTATTTTTAACAAAACTAAAGCTTTTTATGTTAATAGTTGTTAATATTTGTTAATATATGGGGCCGTCCACATAGTACGTACCCCCTCGTAGTAGTACGTACTTTTTCATTCACCCACCCCCCCCCCCCCGACTGAAAAAAAATTCAATTTCCAATAGTATGGTTCGAAAATATATTTCTTGTAGGAAACTCAATGTTTGAGACATTTTTTTCTTTCTCCTTGGAGAATGAGTATACGAAGGGTAAAAGTTGTCCCCTTTTTCTAAGACAGAGAATGTGTAGAATGCGTGTAAGACAAGAAAAACTTTCGTACGCAATGAAGTACTCCTTTATCAAACTTTACAAACCCTCGTATGGTACTTGCTAGTCACAGTCAAAATATTTTACCGTACAATGTATATTATATAGTCGTTTGTTAATATTGAAAACCGAAAATCATTTTTTTTCCTTTTAAGATTGCGTATATGCCTTAAGGGAAGAAATTTCGACAGAAAGAATATAAATTTATAAGCCAATCGCCAAAATTAATTCTCGCCAAATTTAATTTTCTTTCACACTAGTCTCTATTTCTTTTAAAAAATCCTATTTTCATCATTTTTCAGCTAAAATATTGAACAAATAATATGCAGCTCGCCGAAATTGATTTTCGCCAAACTTAGAAATCTTATTAAATCGCCAAAATGAATTCCGCCAAAATTTCTTCTCTTAAGGTATCTTTATTTAAGAACGTCAAAAAGTTTTGTTAAAGCCTTTAGATGTTCTCAACCTTTCAAAGTTTTTTACGTTTAAACTTTATTTTTAACCTTTTCTTATGTTAGTTACTGTTATGTCACAAGAAGAAATTGTTTTACTGTTTTAGACATCAAATTTTTGTCCAATTCATCATCATTTGCATGTGTATTTTACAAACTGGTCCTAATTTGCTTAGCCTTAGATTTTACGTCTCAGGACTGAAAATTACTTTTGAAAATTAAAACTTATTAAAAGGTACAATAGTTTCGGAAAATTTTACAAACTGGTCCGTTTAGTACTAAATATCACCTAGAACCGTTTTTCGGTATATTTTGCCTTAATTTAAATTTAAACTGAATTTCCAGGGTGCTTTCCTATTTCAACAATTAGGAAATAGGTGGCTGAAGGTGGCTGAACTAAAATTTTGTAAATCAACTTATTGGTAAGCCCTGGAAAAACAGCGGATTGATCTAGATACTTGCGGTACACATTTTTTATAAGCAACCGGGTTGCTAAGGGCTCAGGCCTCAAAATGGCCCAAAAAAATTAAGCAATTTGCTTAGCAATCCTGACGCCTCAAATCCAAATTAGCAACTTTTTTTCCTCAGCAATAAAAAAAACTCGGGCACAATTTTAGAAGATAGCCTTTCAAACATTCGAAAGATGCCTTTACTGTCCATTTAAATTGAAAAATTGTCGAAAAATTCGAAATTGTGCTTTTCAACTATTTTAAGTTTGAAAATCTTTTGCCCTCCTGGATTTCAAAAAATCCTTAGCGAAAAATAGAATTGCTTTTTAAAAAATTTGTAGACTAGGAGCTATTGACGCAAACGCCATTTTGACCAAAATTTCAAAATAACAAAAAAACTTTTTAGAGTTGAAAACGAAGTAGCCAAGCAAGCTCGACGCTCGCTTGCTTCTTACTTCGCGCTCGATGGCAATTTCAAGACATCGAGTAAGAAGCATTAGCGAGCGTCGAGCTCGCTTGGCTAAAAACGAAGCGAAGAACCAACAGAAATGCCTACAATGACTTATATTGAAAAAAAAATCATCACCCCATTCATTGATCATTGATTAATTTCTAAAACATCTGAAATCTTCCAGACGACTTTAGAGTCTGGCTGGGCAGAACATAAAAATCAGAATGGCCACTTATCTGCGTCATCCAGTCTATCAAAAAGCTCTAAGTGACCATCCCGTTGTTCGACGGCGACTTCTATGTCCGGCCAAGACCTCTATGTTCGACGACGACCTCTATGTCCGGCCAAAACCTCTATGTCCGGCCAAAACCTCTATGTTCGACGACGACCTCTATGTCCGGCCAAGACCTCTATGTTCGACGACGACCTCTATGTCCGGCCAAGACCTCTATGTTCGACGACGACCTCTATGTCCGGCCAAAACCTCTATGTTCGACGACGACCTCTATGTCCGGCCAAGACCTCTATGTTCGACGACGACCTCTATGTCCGGCCAAGACCTCTATGTCCGGCCAAGACCTTTATGTTCGACGACGACCTCTATGTCCGGCCAAGACCTCTATGTTCGACGACGACCTCTATGTCCGGCCAAGACCTCTATGTTATCGAAGAAGATGACGTTCTGCCGTGACTTTGCTATACACAAATACGATAAGGTGTTATTTTGAAGACTGTGTTGTCAAATTTCCAGACCAGAACTTATAAAATAAAGACCGAAAAAAATTGGGCTGAGACCTCTATGAACGACGACGACTTCTATGTCCGACCACGACCTCTATGTCCGGCGACGACCTCTATGTCCGACCACGGCCTCTATGCGCGGCGACGACGACCTCTATGTTCGACGACGGCTTATCATTTCGGATTATTGAACCCGATCCCCCCTGATAGACAACGGTTCCACCGATCAGCCGAAGAACGCAACAACCACACACGACCGCTACCTCCTCTTCGTTTCGGCGATCGATGCTACATACAGAATCAAACCGGTCCCCATCCAAAACTCTGGGAGCGTTCTGGTACCGTTGTGGAAGACCATGGCCACAGTAGTTACACACTAAAAGTCGACGGAACTGGTCGCGTCACACGTCGTAACCGTCAACATCTTCGCCGATTCCAACCTGCTTCAACAGAAATTGTCAGCAAGCAATCATTTGTCGGTCAGCCAATACCCCCTTCTATTAGACATGAATCTCCACCTCCCAAGGCACAGGAACCTGCATCGACCCCATAGTCAACGGTTCCTGCACCCATGGAAATCCTTCTCATCTCTGACGTCCCCATACAAGACGAACCATCCCATCCCGAAGATCAGTCACCTAACAAGAGTCCTCCCCCAGTTGTGTCCACCCCACGACCACAACGCCAACGTCGTTCACCTCGTCGTTATGAACCAGAAACTGGACATTGGAAATGATACGAACTGATACTTATGAACTGTACATAAACTGATATTGTACTTCTTCTTATTGACTTGACTGGGGGGGGGGGGGTGAACGATCATAGAAAGACATTAATATATTCTTTTGATTTATATTTCTAGATCATTAACATTCAATAGAAATATTACTAAAACATATACATTGTTGGTATCAATTCATTGGAGGATCTTTATTCA
>NW_027103763.1:0-8991 GCF_902728285.1 Clytia hemisphaerica | reverse complement strand
TCTGGCTGGATGACTGTCTAGTACCTGAAGGACTGTGGCATGAGAGAGAGAGAGACCCAGCTATTAAAACAGCTAAACCAAAGGGCAAGAATGACGGTTCGGACACCTTGTGGAGAGCCGAAGAGTTCAGGTTGAGGAAGTAGTCAGCAGGTACATATTTTGGACCATTGCTTGTGCTGCAACAATCAAAGATAGCAGAAATGGAAAAGACGCAAGAAGTAGTCGCCCAAACCTATCTATAGCCCCCTTGACTTACGTAGATGATATTACAGTGCAGGGATCCCTCATTGGTTAAGTGTGTGGGAGAAAGCGACAAAATGGAGCATGAAAAGCGGTTCACTTTCAACCGGGAAAAACGAATTACCTGATATAAAAACCGGAAAGAGGAAAGAGGAGGTCAGAGCTGGATATGAATGTCAAAAGAGGGGAAAATTGAAAGAGTGCAAGCTCAAAATCTTAGGCACTGGATCACAGAAATGGCAAACTTCGAGCAGTTAAAGGAAATGAAACGGAGTTGGGCTATGTGAAATGAGCTGAAAGGAACAGTGAAGGAAGAATGGTTGGGATCAATGTCCACAGATGCAGCACTGCTAGTTTATGAGAGAACCAAAGGCGTCCCAACTCTGATATACAACCTGGAATGCTGGACAAGATTGACAAAAAAGAGATAGAAGAATTAGAAAGAATCCAAGCGAGAATACTCAGTCCATACTAAGAATGCCATCCTCAACACCTTACTTTGGCCTGAAAGAGACGGGATATGGCCGATTGAAAAGAAGGTGGTCTATCACAGAATGATGCTCTCCAAACCTATAACGTCAGCCAAAGGCAGATTAGGAAGAGTGGTGATAGAGGACCAGGAATGCAGTGAAACAGCAAAGACAAATAATTGGGCATCAGAGACAAGAAGAATTGCTAGAGACATTGGGGTAGACTTGAACACTGCTAAGGAATACAAGAAAGAACTATGGAAAAAAACAATAAAGAGGAAAATTGCTGAGCAGATTGAAAGGGAGTTGGATGAGAAAGAAATGAGAAAGATGAGGCAATCAACGTGGACAAAGGTTTAAAGGAAAAGTTTCTAAATAAAATGGATTAAAGGAAGGAGTGAAACGATGAGAAGAGGCTGAAATGATTGATGTTGGTAGTAACTTTGGAAGGAAGAAACATGCAGCTATGTGAGGAGAAAGAAAGCCCTGAACACATGATAGCATTAGAAGTACAACAGCTCCTGCGATTGCAGACATGCTTGAAGGAAACGACGATCTTACATCTTAGACAAACAAATCAATTTCTAAATCTCCAAATAGAAAAAAGAGACAAAGAGGAAAAACTAAAAGAAACATTGTAAACAAATCAAAAGGAAAAAAAAAAAAAAAAAGAAACAAATGTCTTGCACCTTATACGTGATTTAGCGGAAGAAGGTGCTTGTTGATGTAACACTGTCAACAAAGAGGACGATTATAAGATTCAAGATTCAAGATTCAAAAGGGCGCCATAATCCTGGAAGATAATTTGTTTTGGTCTCCAGCTTTGGGAAGTAGCAATGTTTTTGGTTGTTTTTGATGGAAAATAGTGAGAAACTTAAGTTTACAAGTGGCATTTAGTTTTTGCTGGCTTATAGAATGGCAGGATCCTGGATGGTTTCCCTAACTGATAGAGGAAAGGAAGGGTAGGTATGAAAAGAAAGAGTCTGACAGTCTGGATGTCTGTTCTGCTGAGAACTGACCCAGGGCGGGGGGCGGGAGGCTCCGGCCGGAGCGGAGGGAGGTGTGGTGTGTCTGGTCCGTCTGTGTCGTTATGTGTCGTTTTGTATAAGATTCCCATTTCTATACTAAGATTCCTTTGGGCCATTCCAGAATTTGTCTGTAACAGTGGGACGGAGGACAGAGGATTTCTGAGGCCAAAAGACGACCCTGCCTATGTCCCGGACAGTCCGGGGCAAATGTCTGGGGTCTGAAAAAAATAACTTTTTCCCCGGACCTACGTCCGGGGCTCCAATTTTTGCGCCATAAATTTACCCCGGACGTATTTCAATGAATTAGAAAAAAACCCGCGCGGTGTCAGCTATTCTATAAAAAGCGACCGCGCGGGCTGTCTGGGGCGTCCGGGGTAGTCTCTCAAAAACAAATAATACGGACCCCGGGCACGCATCAAAAAAACCCCGGACTGTCCGGGGCATAGGCAGGGTCGTGCCAAAAGTTTTCACCAAAATTCAAAATTTCCATACATAAAGGCGAGAGAGAGAAGAAAATGGATAAATTTCAAAGGCAATTGAATTAAAAACGGCAAAAAATTATTTCCAAGGCAAGGCTAGAAAACATTTTAAAATGTGTCGCGTGTCACGCCATGTTTTCAGAAAGTTAGGCAGTTTCTATTCTTTGAGAGTAAAAACATGTGCCTTTTTGGGGGGTCGTTGTAAAACATGGAGTAGCCCAATGGAGTACTCCAATGGAGTACCTATTGGAGTACTCTAAAAATATTGCAGACCAGATTTTAGATCGCCGCGAGAGGAAAATAAAGACCTGTATCATTTTGTATTTGCTCTATAACCACTCTGTAGCATCAAGAATGTTGCTTTCTGAATGGTCTCTTTTTATATCCTTTCATGCCATCTGCATCACTTGAGTATGAATTCTCATATCAAGAATAAGTTGGCGGACCCATTATTGTGATTGTCGTATTATTTTGGACCACCTAAGTAGCCTTTAAATTACCCTGTCCGTTCGTTCGTTCGTTCGTTCGTTCGTCCTTCGGTCGTCTGTGCCAGTTTCTCGAGATGGGCGCATTAGTTTTTTCTAATTTTTGCACAATGAAGCAAATGCATGCCCAAAATGTGACGGAGCCCGATTTCGAAAAAAAAATTTTCCGGCCGAAATGGCGGAAATATGCGAAAAACTGGTTTTTTTTCGCATTTCTCGAGCTTTCATCATTAGTTTTTTCGATTTTTTGCTCAAAGATGCGTATAACAAGCCCAAAACTGCCTAGTCCGATTTTTGAGAAAAAAATTTTTTCCGGCCGAAAATGCCGAAAATATGCCGGAAATCGCCGTTTTTTGGATTTCATTGGCTTTTCATATAATTGGTTTTTTTTCATTCAAAAGATTATTAATAGCAATGCCCACCATAAGCTGTTTCAATTTTCAATAAAATTGATTTTGAGCCGGAACTTTCTAAAATCGCCGGAACAGCCGATTTTCGCCGGAAAACGGTATTTTCTTGAATTTCTTGAGCTGTACTTTATATTTTTTCATGAAATTTTGCCACTGATGCAAATGTCAATACCTAAATTGTGCGGAGCCCGATTTTCGAAAAAATTCATTTCCGGCCGAAAATGCGGAAATAGCGGAAAAACTGTTTTTTTGGCATTTTCTCGAGATTTTATCATTAGTTTTCTGATTTTTTTGCTCAAAGATGCGTATTCCAATGCTCAAAACATGGCCGAGTCCGATTTTAAGAAAATTTTTCCGGTGGGAAAATGCCTGAATTTTGCGGAAATCGCCGTTTTTCTAGATTTTATGGACTTTCCATATAATGGTGTTTTTTCATTCAAAAGATTATTAATAGCAAGCCCACCAGAAGCATGTTTCAATTTTCAATAAAATTGATTTTTGAAGCCGGACTTTCTAAAATCGCCGGACAGCCGATTTTCGCCGGAAAAACGGTATTTCTTGATTTCTGAGCTGTGAAACTTTTATTTTTTCTGAATTGCACACTGATGCAAAATGTCAATACCTAAATTGTGACGGAGCCCGATTTTCGAAAAACATTTTTTTCCGGCCGAAATGCCGGGAAATATGCGGAAAAACCGGTTTTTGACTTTTTCTCGAATTTCATTTTCTTTTTTCTGATTTTGCAGAAAAATGCGTATTCGCAAGCTCAAAAAATGGCGAGTTCGATTTTGAGAAAAAATTTTTTCCGGTTGCCGAAATCGCGGTTTTGCAGATTTTCATTGGATTTTTTCCTTGTATTTCTATGTTTTTAACACAAAAACATTATTGATAACAATGCTCACCATCAAGCATGATTCAATTGTCAATAAAACTGATTTTTGCGACCAGAACTTCCTATTTGTTTTTTCCCTACAATCCTTCTCTCTCCCCCCATCAACAATCAATGATGAATTTATTGTGTTGTGTATTTTCGCTAAATGCTATATTTTCTGACTGATTTTTTTCATTTTTCTTTTTGCATTGCTAACTAACTTTCATCATCAGGTAGGTCCATTCAGCATGTTGCTTGTTTTAATTGAAGTGTATTTTGTCAATAAAAATGACAATGAATAATTTAATGCTCTAAAACCCCTTTGTAACCTCTCTCACAGACTGTTCCCAACTGCCATTTCATATCCAGTCATACTACCTGCATCATATTGAGTATGATAAAAATTCCTTTTGGAAATGTGTTGATAAGCTATGTATTCTATGATTGTCACAATATTTTCTTCAAAAAAGTCAATCTGTTGACAAAAGGACAAAAGAGAAATATTGCTTAAGAAAGCTCTAGTGCCCTACTGGTGTTACATAAATAATATAACACATAACACATAATATTATATACAATTACACTGATATTATATGTATTATTATAAAGTGTTTGATATATCAGAGCTATTCTGCAAGCTAAATCTGGTCTGTTAATTGTAGAATCAACAAAGATTTTTAAGCAGAGAGCGTCGCTATATGAGCTTTACTGCCAGAAATGATGGTAGCCATTTTTTCACGAACAAATATACTTGGGAAATTCTTTTGATTGCTATAAATTGGCAGTTTACAGCTGGTGGAAATGGTTGATTATCAAATTTATGATATTCATCGCTCTGACAGGTATTTTTGGGGGTACTCCCATTAGGTACTCCATTGGAGTACTCCATGGAGCTAATCCATGTTTTACAACGACCCCTTTTTGGTTCAGAGGTCACAGTGTTCAAAGGTCATAATTTGAAACCACCCATAACACGCGGTTGTTTTGGCTGCTTGCTGGCTGGCAGTTTCCTTCAAGAATACACTCCAAAAATGGATGATGGAGATTGGACGAGAAGAAGAAATTGACTGGGTCCATAGACCTTTTCGCCTTTCCATCCGCCATATTGAATTGTATGCAAAAATTATGGTGGCCGAATTGCCGTGGTGAAATTCCCTTAGAAAGTATGCAAAACATATGCAAAAAGAAAGTATTAATTAATATAAAACTTACATGCATAATTGGCATTATCAGTTACACGTTTTTTTTTTATAAGGAACACGTTTATAAGGAACTCGAGGCTGAAAATGGTTCAAAAAATAAGGAATTGTTAAGGAACTGCTCAGGCTGAGAATAAGTGGATTTGAAAATAATGTACCTTATTGGGACTAATTTGACCAAATTTTGATCTTTCAAGGGGCAAAAAGTTCAAAATTTCCTATGTAATAAGGAACTCGATAAGGAACTTTGAGACTGAAATTCTCTTTAAAAATAAGGAACTCCAGGCTCAGAGCAAAGTTAAGGTTCCTTATAAAAAAAAAACGTGTACATCAATATGCCTTCATTACCTGTCTTTAAAAATATAAATAAAAGTAATCACGGAAAAGGACGCGAAAAAGAAAGATATAAGTGTGAGAACAGAGTAAACAAACTCGTTAGAAAAAGTACCATTAGAAGTCATAAAAAATCAACCTGAATAAATGCAATCGAAATTCCAGAGAACTTCATAATTCCCCAAACAACATACATTACTATGTCAAACTCCCAACACATAAATTTTACAATTACGTCAGAGTAGACTACGCTCGCCACCGAAGAGGTTTATTTGGAAAGGGTAATTATATTTTATTGTTCGCTTCTTTTTTAAAGATTCGCCGGGTTGGAAAAGTATGAATTTCTTTGTACATATTCTACCTATACCCCAAATATTTAGGAGGCTGAGTTTTAAACGAATCGTCAAGTTGAAACAAATGATAAATGTATCAAGGTCTGTTTTATTTACCCCCTGGTGACTTAACAAAAGAGACTTAACTCGATGTTACAATCCAATTATTGAAAGTTTGTCTTGGCCTTTTTATAATGAGCGAGCCATACGTTCTCTGATTACGCAATTTTCATTTTGACATTTTCGAGGTATTTTGATGTAACTGATTATATTAAAGTGTAATCTTGTAGAAGAAAGATTAAATTTGCTTCTCTTGAAAACTAAAAATAATTATATTCGCTCATCTCTTAGAACAAGCACTTCAAAAATCACTAACATGATACATGAACTCAAACTGAAAAATCACCAGCGAAGGTAAAAAATAATCCTTATTCGGCTGACGGTAAATTATTCTCCTGGGAATAGAGCCAGCAAATGATCAAATCAAAACAATGATAATGTGTGACGTCATAATTACTGCTTTTCAGTTTGCGTGTTTTGAAAGTTTGACGTGTTTACTCCTTCTTCGTGGAATTTCTTAATGGCATGAAAACAGAATATGCTATGTCTTTAAGAACAAATTTATAAAAGGCTTTTGTTGTTCTATGAATATTTCTTTTTGGATTAAGAAATTCCATCTTTTATTGTTCTAATGATTATAATATTTATTTATAAGATGCTTTGTTGTCTTTTTAATCTTTGTGTAAACTTGCATATGTTTTGCATACTTTCCAACTAAATCCAACCACGGCTTTTTCGTTCCTCTATTTTTGCATACAATTCAATATGGTGGATAGAAAGGCGAAAAGGTCTATTGTACACAGACCAATTTTAAGAAAACCCGAAAAATTTTACAACCGACCGACCCACTCACTTTTTAGACCCAACGAGGACGCAAAATGAATATATTTGTGATTGCTGCCTTTACTGTTAAATCTCTTTGACAACAAATTTGTTTCGATAACTTCACCAATATATCATACTTTCTGTCATAACATGTCATAATAACTTTCACTGATAGCACGCCCTTCTTAACTTTTTTGTTTTCATTCAAAATGACCGGACGCCGATTGGAGAATGAGAGAAAGCCCGCCGCCTAACCGCCTATTAGCTGATAACAAATAACGAGTGTGTAACTTGCTGCTCGGGTGACATCAAACGCTCCATCGTTTTACCACTAATTTGGTCTTCTTCGTTCCAGACATTTGGCAATTAGGCAGAATTAGGGCAGTTTAAGCTGGGTTTGTGATTCTAGGGCAGTTTAAGCTGGGTTTACATAGTTTTTAGAGGGGTCAAGACCCCCCTTAGGTAAGAGGAACCCCCCTTAAGTGCTAACCCCCCTTAGGAAATTTATTTAAAATTTCACACCCCCCCCCATCCTTAGAAAATCAGTATAAATGAAACGATTGTACAAGAGTCATAATTAGGTTAAATATAGATGATTTTTGTTGAATATAGACTTCTTACTTGTTTAGAATTTTTTTTGAAATTTCCCATAATTCAAGGAAGATCCCCCCTTATCTAAGAAGACCCTCCTTAACTGGCAACCCCCCCTTAGGAAAGTCATACTTTTAACACCTCCTTGCTTTTGGTTCATCAAAACCCAAGACCCCCGCTAAATGTAGGGGGGGTAGAAACTATGGTTTAGTGATTCTATGGCAGTTTCAGATGGAATTCTAAGGTAGTATTTGCTGGATCTGTGATTCTAGGGTAGGTTTAGCTGTATCTTGATTCTAGGGCAGTTTTAGAAGGATTCGTGATTCTAGGGCAATTTCAGCTGGGTTCGTGATTCTAGCTAGGGCAGTTTTAGTTGGACTTGTGATTCTAGGGCAGTTTTAGCAGGATTCAATGATCATGATTTTAGGGCATTTTTAGCCGGGTTTGTGATTCTAGGGCAGTTTCAGTTGGACTCGTGGTTCTAGGGCACTTTTAGCAGGATTCGTGATTTTAGGGCATTTTTAGCCACCCAGCTGGCACACAACGCTGTTTCAATGTTCATCTTACGTTATTATGGATGTTGAACATCATTGTCCTTCGTTCAAACTAACTTTAAAACTGTGTTTCCAAAAAGGAAATTTACCATATACTCAACACCATTTTGCCTAAGTACCTCCCTGGGCATATTGGCAAAAAGAATAAATGTAGGCATCACTTTTGTGACACTTGAGACCCTTTCTGTGGTTGTCAAACTAACTCTGTTGAAAACACTCATCACTTTAATCTCAAATGATCTATATTATTCCCATGCAAGACAAGCTTTGTTCAACCAGGTTCAACAAACTTCAGACCTTAGGCACTGTTTTTCATCCGCTTAATTTTAACCCTCTTTTTTTCTGTCACTTTTCATACCAGACGCACTTGCTTGATTTACTTCTGGTATGGTGGTTGGATTGTTGAGTGGTAAAAAGTTTCCTCATTCAACACTTTGACATTTCTAGACTGGTGCTTTCAAGTCCGGTCTGTCTCATAGTGTCCTCCTGGGTTGGTTCCCCCCACTAAAAATCAAAATTTTTCTCCATTCCCCCCTCTTTTATTTCCCCCACCATATTTCAAAATTTTTCGGTTCCCCCCTCTTTTTGGATTCCCCCAGCTATTTGAAGATTTTGCGGTTCCCCCATTATGGTTAACATAAAAATGCCTTAAATCAAGTTTGAAATTTTGGAAAGCTTGAAAAAATAGCTTGAAAGTGCTGGAAAAATGAAATTGTATTGAAAAGTTGGTTTATCCCAAAAGATTTGCTGATTATATTGCTTAAACAGGTTTTGCAACAAGATCACCTTGAGATCAGTGAAGTTCCCCCAGTCAAAATCTCCTAAGTTTATGGTTTTCCCCCCTCTTTATTTTCCCCCAGCAAATTTCAAATTTTTCATTTTCCCCCATACTTAAAAAAAAGGGCCAAAATCAGAATCCCCCCCCTTTATAAAGGGGGGGGAGGACACTATGGCGTCTGCAGGGTTGTTTTGATCATTGTTTGCAAAAGTAGGGACTACTAGTAACAACTTTTAACAAGTACAAACAACCAGTAACAACCCAAAACAAGCCATAACGACCCAGGTTTGAATTGGTTATTGAATATTGGCACAATTTAGCTTGCCTTCATTCATG
>NW_027103762.1:0-7591 GCF_902728285.1 Clytia hemisphaerica | reverse complement strand
CCCCCAACTGCTCCAACTTGGGACGAGTGGTCGCAACATGGGACTTGTTGATATTTGGCCTGTATTTTCACTTACTGTTAAATCTCTTTGACAACAAATTTTTTTTGATACTTCCACCAAGTTTATCAACCACACTTTCTATCATAACATACGTGATATACGATGACTTTTGTAGTGCGCCCTTTTTAACTTTTTTTTCATTTAAAATGACTGGATGCTGATTAGAGAATTAGAGAGCGCCCGCGCATAACCGCCTATCGCCCGATGGGATCAACTAATAATGAGTGTGTAACTTGCCGCGCAAGTGACGTCAAACGCTCCATCGTTTTGCTACTAATTTGTTCTTCTTTGTTCCAGACACTCACGTGTGTTCTACTACGGATTTTTTTCATTTTTCGATTTAAAAGCCTATTCGGTGCGAAAGAGAAAAGCGTGTATCTTTTAATACGCCGTTCATTAAACTCAAATCAAATGACTTTGGAGGTTCGGTGAAATGGTGGTGAAATGGCCGTCCCATGTTGCGTCAGATAGTCCCAAGTTGGAGCATTTGACAGTATATGGGTATTTGAGGTTTTTTTCAATCACAGTTTACTACCTGCTTGCTATATAAAAAGATCCAAGCTACAATTTTGATATCTTTGTAATATTGTAGTTACATATTTTTTACCATGATTGCAGACCTTATCAGTTCCATCAATATGCCAAAAACATTTTGTTCAACCACCTTCACTTCAAGATAGGCCACCATAGAATGAACTTCCTTTTATAGGATGAACCATATTCATGTAGCTTTCAGCCTTGCACTCCATCACAGAGCCTATTTGAGATATTTTACTAACTGGCCCAGAGAAAAATTTTATTTTATTTGAATGCATATGCCTTTTTAATACTCAAATATAAAAAAATTAAAAAATTTTAACTTGGTCACTAGTCAAAAAAGTCGTTAAAATTGATTAGCCTCTGCGATGGAGTGCAAGGCTGAAAGCCACACAGTCTAAACTTAAACTCCTATATGTACATCAGAAATACCCACACCCCCCCCACACCAATTTCACCCCCGTCTTCAGGACTATCCACTCAACCAAAGCAATTTTTACCACAACAAACAAGAGATACCACATCAATGAATACTTTTTCCTTTATGAATATTCAGGGTTTATGTCCCCAGACCACTCAATCATCAGTTCCTCTACTAGAATCAATTCTTCATTCTGAGAACCACATTTTTATGGGCCTAACCGAGACATGGCTATCATCTTCGCACAAGAAAGCAGAGCTTGAAATTGAGGGATACGAGCTCTTTCGCAAGGATAGAAATCGCATCAAATCCAAATATGGAAGACATAGTGGAGGTGTCGCATTTTATCTTCGAAGCGACGTATCTCCAATGTTTGAGCCAATACTTGAATTTTCAAATGGTGTCAATGAAGCTCTACTACTTCATTCAAAAAATCTTAACCTTATTCTTGGTGTCATTTATAGACAGCCAACAAATATTCTGCACAAATCAGCGGCTCCGGAATTCTTGGACCTTATTTCAGCAATGCAGGACATCATCGAATCAATCGAAGGAAATACCCCCGATATTTATTTATGTGGTGATTTCAATATACCCCACACCATAAAAAATGACTCTTACATACCATCAATTAGTTGCAACAAACAACTTCTAGATGTTTTAAACAATTTTACTTCAATTTTAAACTTGAACCAGATGATCCATAAGCCTACTCATTCTAATGGCAATATATTAGACTTCTTACTGACTAATAACTCTGATTCAATCTTCAACTACCTATGCACACCAACTGCTCTCTCAGATCACTTCATCATTGATGTTACAAGCCATCTGAACTTTTCTATGACTGAAAACAACTATAGTAATAACAATAATAAAAATTTAATCAGTGCTTTTGATAGTTTTAACTTCTATTATGATCAAATTAATTGGGCTATCATCAATGAAAACTTCAAAGACACTGACTGGCACAATATTTTGAACCCACTTGATTCAGACCCTGACGCCCAATATGATGCTTTTATCAAACAATGCATATTCATTATATCTTCAAATAATGTACCTCCAAAAATATTTTCATCCAAGAAGAAACGCAAGCCAAGAGACAGGCGGATTTTAATGCGAAAAAGAAAGAAACTGAGAAAAAGATTTCAAAATCTTAAAACTACAGAAAAACTTGTTGAAATTGAAGTGCTACTTCAAAAATCCTTTGCTCAAGAGAGGAAACAGAAAGAAGCTGAAGCAACCTCTAAAATCAAAGCCAATCCAAAATTCTTCTACTCGTACGCTAATCGCTTCTCGAAATCTAAACCAAAAGTTGGACCCTTAATCGATCCAGACACTAACAAATTGACTAATGATCCCCTTTCGATGGCCAATATCCTACAAAACCAATACAAGTCTGTCTTCACCCAACCTCTTCAAAACTACGACCTTCATCCGCTTGAGTCACAAATACCAACACTTGAAGATATCAATCTGACTATCGAGGAATTTGTCAAAGAAATCGGTACACTGTCACCAACTTCAGCACCTGGACCTGATGGTTTTCCAGCTATTCTTCTTCTGAAAACTAAAGATAACATTGCTCTACCACTTTCAATCATCTGGAGAAACATACTTAACAAAGGAATCACTCCAAAGCTTTTAAAAACTGGACATATATCCCCAGTTTACAAGAAAGGGAATCAGGGACTTGCTGAAAACTATAGACCCGTTGCCCTCACATCCCACGTTTCAAAGGTCTTTGAAAAGATTGTACGAGCCAAGATACAGAATCATCTAGAAGAAAACAATCTGTATAACAATAATCAACATGGCTTTAGGAAAGGCCGCTCATGTCTTAGTCAATTGCTTCAACACACCGAAAGACTGATCCATTACCTAGAGAATGGAAACAACATTGACGTTATCTATTTAGACTTCAGTAAAGCTTTTGATAGAGTAGACCATACCATTTTGTTACACAAGCTTCGGAAAAATGGCATAAACGGTAAACTCCTTGAATGGATCAGATCCTTTTTGACTCATCGAACACAGAGAGTTTCAGTAAACTCAACCTTGTCCTCAGAAACAGATGTTATTTCAGGTGTGCCGCAAGGATCTGTGCTGGGACCGCTATTGTTCCTGATCATGATTCAAGATATCGATAACAACATCCTTCATTCTATTTTGGCATCGTTTGCTGACGACACTCGTTTGATGAAAGAAATATCCAAACTGGAGGATGTTTATCATCTACAAAATGATCTAGACACTGTCTACAAGTGGACAGAAGACAACAACATGCAGCTGAATGGTCTTAAATTTGAGCACCTTGCCTATGGGAAAAACGACGCTCTGAAGCAAAGTTCTCGCTATTTTACCGACACAGCAACGTTGATCGAAAATAAAGACGAAGTTAAAGACCTTGGAGTCACCCTAGACACTCAGTTGACTTATGAGAAACATATACAAGAACAAATCAAAAAAGTGAAAAATATAAGTGCATGGATATACCGCACATTTAAATCAAGGGAAATTGAAACCATGTTAACTTTATGGAAAGCACTAGCCATCCCTCATTTGGACTACTGCTCTCAACTCTGGTCTCCCTGGAAGCGTGGTCTTGTCCAGCAACTGGAAGAAGTTCAAAAATCATTTTTACATGGAATTCCATCCCTCAGACATCTCAATTATTGGGAAAAACTCAAATCATTAAAACTGTATAGCCTTGAAAGACGGAGAGAGCGGTATCAAATAATTTATACCTGGAACGTCATTGAAGGCAACGTCCCGAATTTTGATTATGACGAAAGTAAAGGAGGCATTTCCTGCCATATAAATCAGAGATTGGGGAGAATTTGCAATCTAAAAGCTGTCAATATCAAACACAAAAATATCTGGAGGGGAAGTCTTTCCCAAGAAGGCCCTCGATTATTCAACACCCTTCCCAGACCAATAAGAGATTTGACAAACTGCCCCAAAGAAGTATTCAAAAAACACTTAGACACCTTCCTCACAACTGTTCCGGACGAACCTCTGCTTGCCCACTATTTTAACCTTAGGCAAGCTGACTCCAACAGTCTCAAGGAAATGTCGAAGCATCGGACTCAACGAGTTGGATGAGCTGTTCAAGCAAAAGCCAAAAAGAGGTACAAAGAGGTAGGTAGGTATATCAGGATTAGAAACTAGGCTAGTCTTACCTCTTTTATCTTTTCCTTTACAACAATGCAATGCTGACAAGTTGACACAACACATGTGTACATGAACGTTGACAAGTAATCCCTGAGAGAAGTTTTTATAGAAATCTGCAACAAAAACAAAAGTGGTCTCATCTACTGATCACTTCCATGCGCTCCTTTGCAGCTGTTTATCAAATTTTCACCAATGAGGTTCCCGCATTTCAAACGGTCCTTCTTTTTGGCACCCGTGGCCTCTCAGTGCCTTGCAGGACGGACGGCTGTAAAATCCCACCCTTCATAAATTTGTTTCAATTCGTGAGTCTAAGGCTTAGGTTTTTTCTCATCTTCAATTTACTGAAGAAAGTGAGAATTTGATGCAAGAGTTAGATTGTCAGCAAAGTGCCTTAAAAAATCATTGAATAAAAGAAGAACTTTAAATCTTAAATATTTTCATTTTGAAGAATAGGTGCAAAAAAGTGAAACATAAAAAAATTTCATTTTCTATTGCATTAATTGAAATGGGGGATTTGGAAAATGTTCTATGTTTAGTTTTTTGCACAAACCCCTGTAACTATGGGCGAGTATTCATTTGCTAAGATGTTGGCTTGAAATCGGAAATGAAACCACTCAAAATGAAAGTTAAATCAGCCGTTCTCAAAATCCCGTAATCTTCATCTACAAGTTTAAGTCTATACTGCCACATGAATATATGAATGGTTCATCTTATAAAAGGAAGTTCATTCTATGGTAGCCTATCTTGAAGTGAAGGTGGTTTAACAAAATGTTTTTGGCATATTGATGGAACTGCTTATAGCCAGACGGTGTCAATCGAACGAATCTAACCCGAATCAATCGAACGCAATTGAACGCAATCGAATAATTGCAATTCGATTGTCAAACGCAATCGAATCGCAATTGAATATTACCCTGGATTTACTGTTCGATTGCTTCGATTACGTTTGATTGTATTTGATTACGTTCGATTGATTCAATTGTGTATTAGATTTTATTCGCTTTGGTATATGGTACTTAAGCACTCGGCCGCCCACGCTAAAAAGCTCTAACAGAGTGATCCATTTTGATTTAATCGCAATCAAACTCATCGAACATAATCGTAATCGAACATTAATCCAATGTAATTGACAATCAATCACGCCAATCGAACATAGTCAACTATCAATCGAACATTACTCAAACGCAATCGAACACAATAGAATATTACCCAGGAATCGGCTGTTCTATTAAGATTTGATTACGTTCGACAATCGAATCGCAATTATTCGATTGCGTTCGATTACGTTCGATTGGTTCGATTGCGATTTTTGTTTGAGGTTGTTCGATTGACACTGTCTGGTTATAGACCTTTTGAGAGACCGGATACTATTAGTATTACTGTAAAATTCTACAAGACCCCTGAAATATAAATCACCTTCGACAAGTCCGACGGACTTCTCAGAGACTTAAAAAAACAGTGGGACCTCTATCTCGCTGTTGGGATATTAGGTATATTCATTTATTCATTTATTCAGAGCTTATGTTGTAACTATCTTTTATTATCGTTTAGATACAAAACAACATTCTTAAAGATAAAAACTAATAAGAATCAACATAACTTGTTCATGTTGTTTGGTATCACTATATCTGGTTGTTGATTATGCCTTCATACGCTTGCCCGATTGCTGGCTGTGACTACAATACTGGTGATGTTGCCCCAGAAGTAGCGGCTGCCCTCCTAACCGTTCATAACAACGCCCACGTCGGAGCTGCAGCCCCCCATAATGCCAAGCAGAAGGCACCTAAACTTTTGAGACCGTCCATTTCGTCTGAGTCGACTGAAGAGACCTGGAACGCCTTTAAAGCTCGTTGGACCCTCTTCAAACGTGGAACCCAGCTCACCCCTCAGGACGTAACCCAGCAGCTGTTTCAGTGTTGTGATGAATCCCTTGGAAACAATCTTTTGCGGGGTGACCCTAATATCGTTTCCAAAACAGAAGACGAGGTTCTCAAAGCTATCAAACATTTAGCCGTCATTCCCGTTGCAATTAGCGTTCGTAGATCCGATCTACTATCAGTGAACCAATGTGATGGGGAGAGCGTTCGATCGTTTTTCGCTAGAATTAAAGGCAAAGCTGCTACCTGCCACTACACTATTGACTGCCCTAGTAATGACTGTAATCAATCCGTCGACTTCACTGATATTATTGCAAAGGACGTTTTGATTTCTGGTTTGGCTGAGGACGAGGTTAAGCGAGAGGTTTTGGGATGGCCTGGGCTTGATAACAGCTCTATTGAGGAAACTGTATCATTTATCGAGGCTAAGGAAATGGCTAGAGATGCGCTTAATAGACATTCTTCGAATAGTGCCATCTCTGCTCACCGCTCTGCTAGAAACAAACCTGGGAAAAAGAGACATTCAACGGACGCATTGTCAGTCGTGTAATGTTGATATGGAAAAAATGTTTTGGAGCAAGCGTCAAAAGAAGATGGTCGAACGTAAATTGTGTGCTACGTGTTGGCGCAAGCATAACCCTAGGAACAATCTAAAAGGGGGTACACGACAACGAGAACCGACAGGAGATGATGCTGATGCTATTGCTTTCTCAATTGACTGTATAACAAACAATACAAAGCTTGAGCATATGTTATTTGATCCAAGCTCAGGTTGGAAGAGTCACGACTCGATGAAACACCCTACATTGAAATTGTCAGTAAATGTCGACCCAAGGGACTATGCTAAATTAGGTCGACCTACTCCAAAAGTTCAACCTTCTCAAGTTAATGTGGTAACCGATACGGGCGCTCAGTCTTGCCTGTGGGGTTTATCTGACTTTATTCGGTGTGGGTTCAACGTAAATGACCTCATACCAGTGAAACACACCCTCTATGCAGCTAACAAGGAGAAGATTGACGTTTCCGGTGCGATTCTATTACGTTTGCAAGGGACTGACTCAGCTGGCCAAACTCGTATGGCAGCTGTGATGACTTATGTTAGCCCTAACACTCAACGTTTTTATTTGTCTAGAGAAGCACTCGTTCAACTTGGCGTCATAAGAAAGGACTTCCCTCGTGTCGGTTCAGCTGATGAGGAATGTGCGATTGATGATAACAAAGCTCCATGCGGCTGCTCCGTTAGAATCAACCCACCACCCCGCCCTAAAGAGCTCCCGTTCGCACCTACCCCCGAGAACATCCCTCAGATGAAAGAATGGTTGGTCGAGACGTACTCATCATCTACCTTCAATCAATGTAAACACCAACGCCTTCCATCATTGTCCGGTCCAGCAATCAGTCTTCACGTTAAGCCAGACGCAACATCTCGTGCTGTCCACACACCTATCCCGGTGTCAATCCATTGGCAAGAAGCAGTGAAAGAACAGTTGGATGCTGACGTTGCCATGGGGGTCATCGA